>NW_020219961.1:0-6490 GCF_003070985.1 Temnothorax curvispinosus | reverse complement strand
AAAAAAATAGACAGTTTCTTTGGTGCCATCTAATTTCTTTCCGCCGTTACGTTGCAGAAATTTAAGAATTTTTGCGCACAACGGTATACGAAGCGTTTTCGCTTTTCCTCTCATTTAAATTCTTTGACCAATTGGAGACGATTTCTTTCTTAACGAAAATTCAATTACTACTTTCGCAACTTTTTATTGTGCAAGATTAGATATTGTTTTAATTAATACCGTAATTAGATTTCTTTGCAAGTAACGGCCATTTATATTTAAATGCAGAATAAGATTTTCGTATTTGTTTGTGCACCGCTTAATTCGTGTGCCGAAGCTTAATTCGGGAAAATCCCCAGATTTTTCGGTAATTTATATTGTTAGGAATTTAGATCACCAGGCTCCTTTTTCTTCTGTAGATTTTAGAGAGCCATATATTTATAAGACTTAATCTATCTCCATTTTGCTTCACGCTACTTAAATATGCAAACATCGGTTAAAGAATCCGGTAAGTACGAACAACGTACTTTGAAAAACACGAGCGCAAGGGGCAACCGAAGGCTTACGTTTTACGAGAAAATCACGTGTGGATCGAAACGCGAGAAGGTTCGTTAGCGTGTTGGGGGAAAATTATGCTAATAAATTCAACAACTAATAAATTTGCTGGCAACTAATTCACAAAGTGTAACAAATTACCGCGGACATGTGTACGCGTTTTAATACGCGTTACAATATAATAATAAGCTCTTAATTACCTTTAACCCAGAAAATGCGATTGTGAATGGTAGAACGTTGAAGCGCGCTACTTATGCGTTAATTAATTACGCTTCAATGTGAGAGATCATATCTAAAATTTTCATCGACGGATAAATTTGCGATGTGAACTTTTGACAGGCACAATAAATAGAGAAAGCAAGAAGAGAATAAATTGACTTTAAAGGAAACCTTTTAAAAAAATTTCTGATTTTTAGAGCTGACGATTGCTACGAATTTTTCTGAGACCGTAAATGTTTTCATATGTGTAAACATCAAGCTCATCGTTGAACAAATTCAAAGTTGATGAGCGCATGCATACAGAATGAGGAGAAAAATATAGTGGATACATAAATTATATGATTTCTTATAAATTTTGGACTCAGTTTTTACCTAACGAAAACTGTGGCTATTATTATTTGTCACAATTATTGATATGTCAATATTCTGTTAAGGCACAATTTACTGTGATTTGAGCGACCTTAATTGCCAGGAAAGAATCGATTTCAAGTTTTGCAAAGAAACGAGATTATATCATCATTTTACAAATTCTTTCTTATATGCCCTGTCTACGCACATCCTAGAAAAGGAGTAATAAAGTGATCGAAAGTATCATAAGGCGGCTAACATCGAAAACCTTTTTCCCAGGCATACATGAGAGACCGCATCTCGCATTTCGAAGTTGTAGTAAGCTAAAACTTTTATGATTTTGTTCGAGACGAGTACGCGAGCCGTCGGGAGCGGCCGTTAGGGCAAAGTCTTTTCACGAGCGGGGAAGACAAATGGCAGGGCGCGAACGAGAGACGGGAGAAGAACGACCTCGAATATCCCCGACTCAGTCGTCAGACTCGATTGCTTCGTGATTCAATGGATCCCGCAGTTTTCTCAATGCCGTAGAAATGTCTCACGGGGAATTGTCGCCACGCGATTCCAATTGTCGAACGTGGCAATCGGCAGTTACAAGAGGGGAATGTTAATTGATATCCTTATTTAAAGCACATTCGCGAGTTATTGACGCTATTGGTGATTTATAATTGAGCAAAAAATTCGTAGATACGACAAACGTCACGTTGGAACGTGAGAGAACGTTACGCACAGGAGTAATTTCATAAAATAATGTATCAATAATCACGCATTATCTTATCTCAAAAATGTTGTCACGCTGTCGTGAATTGCGGGATGGAGTAACAATTACATTAGCTGCTGCAGATAACGGTGTATATAATGAATAAATATGAGTCGAAATAAAATCTTGATATGTATCAGTTTTCGCGAAATTATTTCGGCACAGCGGGATTTTATTTTCCTGCCTGTCACGCGTTATTCGGAGATGCTCCATTTCAGGGTGCCCTGAGCACGTGACATTTGCATCTACTTTTTGTCGCGCGCGACATACATCTCGCGTGCTTCAACGCGTGATTATGCTCGCGACGAATGTTGCCACTTTGTGATCGCGATCATTATTTTCTCGCTCGTGCGACAAAAATATACGCGTCGACTTTCTGAATAGGAAACGTGACAAGTCGCGCAAAGTGCCGTTGCATCGCGTCAAAGAATGCACCCGGCAAAGTCGCGAGCGCAAGGCAATGCTGCCCCCCATACGTTCGCATTGTTCCGAGTCATTATTCACTTGGACTACTTTTCAAGGATGTTGCGCGCACTTGCTTAGACGTAATGCTCACTCGAGCTCGCGGTTCACAAAGCGTCGTCTCTACCGATAGCCGCGGCTTTTATGCACCCGAGAAGGTTCTCACGCCTCTGCGCTGAGCTGAGAAATAATGATCCCGACTAGCATCCCATTCACCGTAACACCACAATATGTGTGACAACGCAATAACAACGCATGTTTTGAAGGGGTATATAAAATGCTGCTACATAACTAAAAATGATATAGGCCTCGATTTTCCCGTGAATTTTTCAATACGATCTGTCTCCACTATATATCAAAATAACTTTTAAATTTTCAATATTAAATTTCTTGCTGATAAGGATTGAATCAAATTTCCGATAACGTAAAGCCGATTTAAAATTAATGGAAAACAATGCTTTGTGTGATTTTACATTTATGAAATTTAATTGCAATTGTTTTTGTTGTTTATGACTTTTTCAATTAAGCATTAATCAAGCTTGCACATATGCGATCTTCTAATTACGTATATCTCATCGTTTGATGAACCTTTCCTCAAATTACAAAGTATCCAGGTACTATGCATTCACCACGTAATTACTCTGGTGCTCTCCCAACATCCATGTTTACATTTATGTCGCAGTCGACGAGTATTCGGCAATTTCCAGCGATTGGTCGGAATGTCTGCTTTATGGCGCGGTTTGATGAATGTTTAATCAAGCCTTGTATAGCAGGGCCAACGGTACGTCGAACGTTTTGACTTTTCAAAAAATAATAAAGTGTATTTTTTTTTTCATCGAGCGTCCGGTTCCGTTGATGTGTACATTTCCCGGTCACGTGAATTAATATTGCTGGATGGATGAATAGTTAAGTGGGCGTTCGACATTGTCCCGACTGATATTAAACTGATCGGAAACGCGGGCACGCATTAGCGAGACACATTTAAAATCACGTTACTATTAATTTCGTTCTAAATAATTACGCGTACGTATCGTTATGTATCCGGTATGCAATTGAACGGACGACGTCGATTATCGATGTCAGTTTTCGGATACATCGCGGAAATGAGCAGATGCGTGGGATAAATTGGCGAACTGTTATATTGTGGTATTTGTTTCGATATTTTAACGCTCGATTAATTTAAGAAATTTTTCGAAATCTCGTTTTCACATTAATGTAAAACCTCCTGTAAAAATTATAAATCAAATAAATATTTTGCACATGTTCTCTCTTTAAATACTCGAATATTATTCAAGTATATCTCTACAGTTTTGAATACAAGAAAAATTTTGCATATTAAATATTACTTCTCACTTATGCATAATAATTTTAATTATTTTTATAAAATTCTATTTAGTTTCCAAGATATAAATTGCGCATGTAAAAAGAAGATGAACATGCTGAGAAATTGCTTTGTAAAACGTGACAATAGAACAGCACAATCGAAAATGAGGAAATTGTTCATAGACAAAACGAAATTCTCGAAATTTGGTAGAGTAATTAGAGAATTCTCAGATTTGGTAGAATTAATACGAAAATGATTGCGCGAAGAATTTCCATGATGCGCAGTACGGTTAATCCGGCCGATAATTGCGTTGAATCGTACGCCGACTCGAAGTCATCTCTGCTGTTAATGCGGCACATTCCAGATTCTACCGTGTAGGTGTACGTTTGTGTAGGTAGAGAGAGAGAGAGTGAGAGGGGGGGGGAGGGAAGAGAGAAAGAGGAATATGCAGGTTGCCGAAGACGTCGCGACGCCGCTCGACGCCCGTCGTCGTCGTCGTCGTCGTCGTTGTCGTCGACATCTGCATACTGTCTCTCGCGACGGAACAAACAATTAGGACAGCGCAAACCGAACGGGGCAATTAGACGGACTGACTACGTTCGAAAGCCGGCTAAAAGGAAGGATATACGTGCGATAGACAAGAGAATTAATCGCCGGGAATAATCGGATTAAAGCGACGTATTGCACGCGCTCGGCGCTTTCGAACGGTTTCCATCTGCGAAATGCAGAGAGAGATATAGAGAGATGGAGATTCCTTCTTCTCCTGTACTCGCTCTAGCCGCAAATCGGAAGTAAGTTCGTGGCACGATCGCGTATGACGTTGGAAAATTGGAGATAGATATTGCGCGGATATATTGTGACGTATTGAATTTTGATTCGCGGGGGCGGAATAGAGCTGTAATATGGTGAAAAGAGAAAATTTGATGTATTCCCCAACTTTCGTGCAAAATTATTATAAAGTACGCTAAATTTACGAATTTTGCTCTTACAGATTCACAAAAGTGTATCGCAATAAAGTGGAGTTGAATTTTATATCAGACAGCTTTTGAGTTTTTGATGAGGAATATTCGTCTGCAACAGGAAACGCGTATACGTGATGGGAGCGTTCCATATAACGCGCATAGATCGATTCAGAACATGCGTGTATATATAGGGTTGAGTAAATTAGCATTCAAGGCAAATTCTCCGTCATAGCCAGAAAACAGAAAAGTTCCACGCGATATCAAACTTCCACGAATCTCTCGCATCTGTTCGGTAACTCAATAACAAACGCGCGTTTGGCGCGGAGAACTGTTCCCTGGAATAGGGATTATTCGTCCCGGGAAGAAGATTTGCTAAAGTCTTGAATGGAACAATCAGACGGCTGATTACGCACATCGACCAAACGGATTAATTCTTCGTCGTAATCTTATTGTCGTTTGCGGAAATCTCGAACAACTTTGAATTCGCGCAGCGAAACCGGTTTAGTACAATCGAACGAGACTAAGGCTTATTTGGACTAAACAATTTTTTATGCGTTTGTAAATCTCTACACAATGATTGGAATCATTAATTATTATAAAATTTTAAATTCAATTATAACGTATTAAACTAAATTATAATTATTATTTACTTTAAAAGGGATGACACGTGGTTTCATGTGAAAGTGGTAGACTCCTACTGGCCAAATGTTTGAGATTTAAAACTGAAAATGTCTGCTACATAAAATAAAATCAAATTTATGCATTATAATTTTATATATTTTTATTACTTGTTTTATAATAAAATGAAAAATAATATAAAATCTTTAAAAGCTCTACGAAAAACATTTTTTGCAAGATGAAAGAAGTATTAAATATTAAAAAGAGTACTAGACACTTTCATCAAAGTAGCCATCCCTTACTTAGGTAATTTAGCTACAAATTTATTTATTTTTTCTTGGATGGAAGATTCTTCCACATAGCTTCTAAAATAGTTCACACAGCTCAGTACTTATAATTTAACTTAAATCATGACATTTCTAAGGAATTATCTCATCTAAGCGCAGATTTAAATTAAATAAATTTTATAATAGTAAGAAAACTGGATATGCAGCTAGCATAAAGGTATCTTTGCCATTATCCGGGGTGTTCTATTGAAAGGGACGCTTTGAAACTGCCTTTTATGCAGAATGTGCAAGGATCAGCAGCGTGATGTGATGGTTCAGTAATTTGATCGATTACAGCTGGTGGGTTTTACCTAACCGATATTGGGCGAATTATGGTTTGATCTCATTTCAAGCTTTCACTCAATGTGGGATCCTGTCTCATTATACTATTAATGATTTTCCGGTGGTTTCGCAAGGGACAATGGTATTCGTCGTATTTATATCATTGTCCATTGAGCCACAGGTTTGATATTGAGACTCTTGAGTGGACATTCTGGAATAATTGTAATCCTTTCGATCATTTGATTCGTGATTGGTAATGCTTTGGCTGTACTGTGATTTTAATATAAAACATTAATTGTAAAAGATTTGGAAAACTTTACTGTATAAAACGCTGATAATGCAATTGTTTAATAAGTTGACGTTTCGCGTAATTTGTATTATTCATATTACTGAATCTATTTCCGCAAAAATAAAAAAAAAATAAATCAGCGAAGGGATTAGCTCTAAATTATAACAAGAACAATTTTATTCTTAGGGACCGAAACACATCATTTCTTTATGCAGAGGAAACACAACGTTTATGAAAACAAGCCGAGAAGCTAGTTTTGCGTTGTACTCTCTGTCTGAAAGATACCCATTAAAAAAGAAAGGAAATAAAAGAGTCTTAATGCCGATTTATATGGCGAATTTTCGGTGGATTAGGATTAGGAGATTCCCG
>NW_020219960.1:0-10893 GCF_003070985.1 Temnothorax curvispinosus | reverse complement strand
CATCTTAGCGACGGCGGTGAACGTTGCAAAGTTGGAGCGTATCAACTCCCTTTTATTTTCGTAATGCTTGTCTAAGATCGTCCATGCGCGTTCGTAATTGTCTCCGGTTACGTTTAACGATCGAATTAATTTTTCAGCTGTGCCTTTCACGCACGACCGAAGGTAGTGGAAGCGCTCAACATTTGAAATGGCTGAGTTTTTGCCGATGACCGACTGGAAGAGGTCACGAAACGACGGCAAGTCTTCATACGCGCCTGAGAAATCGCGCAGCGTAATGCGGAGCAACGAGGTCTTTGGAGAGTGTTCGTTGTTCTGCTCCGGCCCGGCTGGCACTCTGGGCGTCGCGGGTTTCAATTTATTCGCGAGACCGGTAAGCAAACTATGCTGATGCACGTAAGTGTTCTCAACAGTGTCGACAAAATCTGTCTTTGCGTACTCACTCTCGTTGTAGAGTTGCCCGTAACATGCCCGAATGAGATCATGGTTTGACTCGAATTTTGCCCACAGGTCGTCGAGAATGCGGATGCGGGTGCTCACAGCGTCGAGGGTGAGTTTATCTACACCCAGCTTCCTGAGGTTGTCCATGGAACGGGAGATGCGGCCGTGGATGTCGTGCTGACTGCTCAGCAAGGCGCTCTGATCCATGTTCATGACTGCGGTCGTTCTTTGCGGAAGCACTCCCGAGGTTGCGGTTGCCGGTATGATCCGGCTCGAAGGACCAAAAATGTTCGAGAGCGCGCGGTAGCGCGAGATAGCGCGCGGTAGAGGACGACCACAAAAGAAACGGAGAGGAACAGCAAGTACAGAACTACAAAGTTTAATGTTCAATATGTACACTTATTTACACGAGTTTCTTTTTCAGGCAAAATGCCGTGAGCGCGCACAGAGTCTAGCACGGCGAAAGCGGCGATATAGCAATTAAGCAAGCGAGTGCGAAAAGCGGTGATGAGCGGTAAAGCAAAGCGGTTGTATCGAAATACTAGCGGTGTTCTATACTCCCTCCCTGCAGATTTCTCAGAATTTCGGGAGGGTGATTGGCCGTCGGAGTCCCGCGTCATGGAGCTGACGTCACCGGTTTCACGTGGCGACCCGACGGGGTCGTCACCTGTTTTCGAGTGCTTTGTGTATAGCATGGATCGTTCCTTTGTTCTAGCGTTGTTGTTTGACTTTATTATTGATAAAAATGTTAAAGTTTCTAGAAAGCTAATCCCGAAAGATCCATGCTATACCGAATATTCCCGTGACCATTCTTATGCGACATTTTACGCGAATATTAATTTACTGCAAACGTGCATGTGCTGACATGCAGCCGAACGCGACTTCGTCGCGATGCTAATTGTTGCGATCTCAAACACGCGCGATATCGAAACTGGCGATACCTGCGCCGCCAGCGTCGGAAAGTGAAAAGGACGTTTCTGATTATGACGTCATCACATAAGACGTCGGCGTTAGAAGTAGTAGAAGTATCTTAAAAATAAATTTTCACATTTGGACTTTGCGTCGCAATATCTCCGCTCGTAGGGCACGTAGCGGAATATTATGAGAAAACCCCCCCCCCCCCTAATTGGACCCCAAGCTATCGATCAAGCCTACTTAGAACTTGATTCGTTCACTCGTTATCGAGATCTCAACATCTCGGGTACTCGCAACCCGTCGCGTCGCGTAAAAGAGTCACGGTCGGTCTCGCTCCGCGTGTACTTGGCGCGAGACACTACCGTGTCTCTTGATGTATAATAATATATATATATTTTTATTTTCTTCTTTAACAAATAAATTCAATATTATAGTTATAATCATAAAAAAATTTGATTACATCCTAATATTATTTTTTAGTGGATTAGGCCTACAGGGGAAACCACTTTTAAAAAAACGCGTCAACAATAGTATCTCAAAGGTGACGAGAAAATCTATTGTCGTAATTTTACAAATGTCGGTTAAGTTTGAATCTTAATTTACTCACTATTCTCACTATCTCTTTCTAAGAGGAACAGTTAGAACATCTCAAGTCTCAATAAATGAGACTTTAAAAAATAATGTTTTAAGATAATAAAAAAGTGTGCAAGTAGAAACTTGCACATTGCTTCCTCATAGTTCTTAGGTGTACAAGTAAAAACTTGCACATTGCTTCCTCATAATTCTTAAATGTGCAAGTAGAAACTTGCACATTGCTTCCTCATAGTTCTTAAGTGTGCAAGTAGAAACCTGCACATTGCTTCCTTTAAGTTTTTAAGAGAGCAAGTAGAAACTTGCACATTACTTTGTCATAATTTTTAAGTATGCAAATTATTTTTAAGTGTGCAAGTAGAAAACTGCACATTGCTTCCTTATTTATTTTTAAGTGTGCAAGTAGAAACCTGCACATTGCTTTCTCAAAGTTTTTAAGTGTGCAAGTAGAAACTTGCACATTACTTTCTTATAATTTTAAGTGTGCAAGTGGAAACTTGCACATTGCTTTCTTATAGTTTTTAAGTGTGCAAGTAGAAACTTGCTTATTGCTTCTTCATAGTTTTTAAGTGTGCAAGTAGAAACTTGTACATTGCTTACTCATAGTTTTTAAGTGTGCAAGTAGAAACCTGCACATTGCTTCCTTATAGTTTTTAAGTGTGCAAGTAGAAACCTTTGCTCACAAAGCTTCCTCTATGAGGAAGCCAAAACAAATAACTACTACTACCAAGATCTGCACCGACGGCGGCTCCAGGCAAGATCACGCACAGACCCTTCTGCGCACACCACCGCGACCCTCCTAGGCTGCGTTCGTAAACGTTACCCACAGAGTAAAAATGCCTCTAAACCCGTTCAGAAAGTCATCGGGGGAAAAGCTACCTTTACCTACTAGCGTTCAGAAAGCCTTGAGGAATTACCCAGGGCATTCCTCAACGTACCCTGCTCGCGACTGAGGTAGAGTTTACCTGTCATGCGCAGAAACGCACTTTTGCGTATTACACGTGTATTACACGAGGTCACGAGAAAGAATATAAGAAGTTCGAAAACATGTCTGCGATAAAATGTGGATCACAATCCCAAACTTTGTACGAAGTTGTAGAAGGCGCCGGTGGAGTTCCAATTTTTGATCCAGAGATGTCAAAAGTATTATTACGCGACAAAATAAGTGAGTTAACAAAATATATATTAGAGGTTTGGTGTATCTACATTGCCCTTTGTCGTATCTCAATAGACATGGGCTAGACGAATTCTGTTTTCAAACACGCTTTTTTATGCTTAATATCTACTTCCTTGCTTTATGGAAATTCGAAGTTAATTGTTAAAATGTTTACAATTAATACAACAAGTAATATAACCCTTTTAAACGATATTTTTACAGCAGGTAAAATTGATTTTGTCTCTTTGACTGAGAACATCATTGAAACTTGTCTGCAACCGTATGGATATGAAATTATGTTACCCGAAAAAGATATTGATGTCGCGATAACAAGTTCATCACGAGATGACAATAAGTCCGAAGGTATGACAAATATTACTAGTTTATAAATGTGTTTAGTTAAGAATCTGTTTTTATATGTATTATAAGTTACATTGCTATTTTACAGTCACACATATAAATCTCAGTGATGCAGCCAATTCGTCTCGCTGTACGACATTCACTTCTAACTTACAATTAGAGAAAACTGATGAGAATACGAAACCGAGAGTCTTAGAAGAAAGTAATGGAAGAACTCCGGATAAAGGAATGAAAAGCTTGTGGACGGATAAAAGTAGAGCAATGCTCCTATACTTGTACAAGAAATACAAAGATGATTTTAATTCCAATTGCATAAAAAAGGACGATATCTGGGCTAAAATTGCCTGCGATATGAAACACGAAGGCTATAATTTTGTCGCAGCACAATGCAAAGAAAAAATGAAATATATGAAGAAGAAGTACTTTAAAAAAATAGACAATATGGGTCCCAAAAGTACTGGTGCAGCACCAGTAAAATGTGAAAACTTCGAGGAACTTGACGAACTGTTTGGAAATAAGCCCAATGTTACTCCTGTTGCTATAGCAAGCTCATCACGAGATGACAATAAATCCGAAGGTATGACAAATATTATTTATTTATAAATGTGTTTATAGTTAAGAATCTGTTTTTATTTATTATGAGTTACATTGCTATTTTACAGTCACACAGATAAATCTTAGTGATGCGGAAGATAATAAAAAAAAAGGGCGAAAAAGAGCGAATGCAATGACTCTGAGCGACCTGAAAGTGATGCTTGAAGAAAGAGAAGAAACGAGAAGAAGGCTAGGCATGAAGAAAAAAAGAAAATTCTTCAATCAAGTATCGATTCTTATGAAAGCATGATGGACAAATTGCTCAAAAAGCTGTAAAGCTGTGAGATATTGTTTAATTTTGTTTCGTCCGGTTTGTTTATTTTATAAAATATAATTTATATAATCATACATTAATTATATCAGTCAATATAGATTATAAGAAGATTTTTAGAGTACGCATCCAAGAAAAACATATTGAGTGTTAGTGATTTAAACAATATTTGATTTAATAATTTGTCGTTTTTCTTGGATGGGGAAGAAAAGCCGTCAGTTTTTATTTTTTTTTATCTGTGCCAAAGATGCGGTAGACTGCGTTAATCCTAAAAATCGCCCGGGTGATCGAAATTAAAACTATATTATGTTAGCCCGGTATATATTATTTTTAATCGTATAATCCTACTTTCTTATATGTATTAATAGTGCATTATATATTTCTAAATATTATTTGTCGTACCCAAAGAATTCGCAATATTCAACAAAAATCAAATTAATAAAACAAGGATATTATAATCGATTATCATTACGGTTTAATTCCTCACACAGTGCATCCCGACGTTCATTTCCAACTCGTTTTTTATTTTCACTCTCGTATATAATCTGTTCCTGTTGATTTTCCACTATTGCGTCCATACCTTCTTGTACGTATTCGCGTATTAAATCATCACCAAAATTTAGGCATATATTATGCAAAACGCAGCACGCAAGTATTGTTCCGGGTATTAAATCGATTCTGTTCATATCCAAATATTTTAGGCATCTAAATCGGCCAAATAAGAGAGCAAATGCTCTTTCAATTGTTTGCCTTGTCCGCGAATGTAGTGTATTAAATTTCTCCTGCTGTTTTCTTAAATTTCCTCGATTCATATATGGAGTAATACACCACTTCAAAGTAGGATATGCTTTATCTGCTAAAATAAATTCATCATGTGGAAATAGTTATTTGTGTAACAAGTGAGGTAAGATGAAAATTCCCGGGTGCGGAGTTTACGCACGAGCCGAAGGCGAGTGCGGTAACCGCACCCGGGAATTTTCATCTTTACACACGGCTTACACTCCCTATTTTATGTTGCAAGTGCCTGGAAAGTGGTCTATCACGCACGCGTAGCGTGCGTAATGGGGCACTTTCCATGCACGTGTTGCATAAATACTTTTCTGGATTTTGACGTATCGAATGATAAATATCAGAATTTCTAAAAATCCTAGCGTCGTGTACTGAACTAGGGTATCCCGTATAACAATCTGTGAATTTTAAATTGGCATCGCATATTGCTTGCAGCGTTATGGCATATTGCATTTTACGATTTATGTACGTTTCGGCACGGCAACACGTGGAAAGAGAGAAAGAGAGAGACAGAGAGAGAAAAAAAAATTCCCCGCGAGAGCTGCAGCTGGGATCGCCGTGTAATCCGCGAGGTCAGGATTACAGGAGCACACACGTGTCGGAATTCGTAAGATAATTAAATAAAAGGCGCGCGTGTACGGCGAGAGGAAAACAAAGCGAGAGGCGAACAAAGCAGGAAAACAATGTAGATTTGCTTAAATCAAATCTTTCTCCGATCGATCTATTGTCATATAAAAAAACATCAATTTTAAATTAATTTCAACTTAATAAATAATAGTAATAGCTTAAATAAATAAATAAATAAATAAATTAATTAATTAATTATATAAATAAGTAAATAAATAAATAAATAATTTACAGTATACACTCTTATAATCAAAGAATTACTCGCTTTTGATGTGCAGAAAGAGCGAAAATTCATATATTATGTATAAATAAAAAACAATATATATTTTAGCATACCTATAAGAATCTGGCGTCGCTAATAGCCATATTATTGCTAATAATTGTTTCTCAGCTGGGACCATTGGTCTCCCAGTTTCACTAGTATTTTCTACTTTCGGACCGATAATAGTGAGTAAACATTCAAAAGTTTCACGCGTTATTCTAAAGTTTGACTGAAATTGTTTGTTAGTAAAATAATGAATGGTTTGTTCAACGTAGTCTTGGATGCGTCTGGCCTTCTTTTTCTTTTTCTTTGAGCAAAGTGTCAACAAAATTTCAGTTTCACTGTCAGATGATAAATCAGAATCAAATAATTCGTAATTGGACAAAAAGTTCCTTCCCATTGATATTGCCATGACAATGATTGCTTTTTTAGCAATCTTCTCTCTGTCGTTACTCATGTCTTTTTTCGTGCCGTGTATAACAGTTCGCTAAAAAACATTAAAATATTATATTTTTTGTAACATATTCTACATATTTTTGCTTTAGTTGAAACTACGTACGTTTTAAATCCATAAGTAAGGCCCACAATTTGTATTTTATAAATAACTGTCTAAGATAATGATTCAGATAATATGACGATAATTACCTATAACTTTATATTATGCGATAAAATTTTACTCCAGGATCGTTCATAAACTTTGAGGTGTTCTCTGACGTAAATATGTCTCTACACGGTCACGTGATTATTCCCCGTGAAGTTTACCTTACCCCGCAGGGTAAGGTTTACGAACGCAGCCCTCTCGTCAGGGCTTTGTGGCAGCGCTGCGGAAAAAGCAGATTCCCCCCAGTGGCGGCCGCCCCACTTGCCGTTGACAGCAGATGAAATAAAAGCTTCCTCATAGAGGAAGCTTTGTGAGCAAAGGTTTCTACTTGCACACTTAAAAACTATAAGAAAGCAATGTGCAGGTTTCTACTTGCACACTTAAAAACTATGAGTAACCAATGTGCAAGTTTCTACTTGCACACTTAAAAACTATGAAGAAGCAATGAGCAAGTTTCTACTTGCACACTTAAAAACTATAAGAAAGCAATGTGCAAGTTTCCACTTGCACACTTAAAAACTATGAGAAAGCAATGTGCAAGTTTCTACTTGCACACTTAAAAACTTTGAGAAAGCAGTGTGCAGATTTCTACTTGCACACTTAAAAATAAATAAGGAAGCAATGTGCAGGTTTCTACTTGCACACTTAAAAATAATTTGCATACTTAAAAATTATGACAAAGTAATGTGCAAGTTTCTACTTGCACTCTTAAAAACTTAAAGGAAACAATGTGCAGGTTTTTTTATACACACTATTTCTATTGTATTGTACTTAATAATTATTACAAATATAAATATAAAAAGCATAAACAGATTACATATTAAAGAACTAATCATTTAAGAGACTTGCTTTTTCTTCAGCTTCTAACGCATTATTCATAATTTTTGGTGGTCACGAATATCGTCATTAAAACGTTTGGTGCGGTCAATGGTTTTCCTAAGAAATAGAAAAAACCGTACTCTCACGCCATTGGTCGTATGACTCCGTGACGTTAGCTCGGTAATTTGATGAATGAACATTATTTATCAATCAAACCCTGGTAACCAGTTTGCTAGCTCAGATGCGTCCCGAAGAAGTGCGCAAGAAAACAGTCCAAAATTGCGACAAAAGTGCATAATATCTGTAACTGAACGAGTACTTACTGCACTATTGCAGTAGTCTGCTGTAAGAAGCTACTGTGAAATTTTATACTATTTGTTAAAAGTAAACATGTAGCAGAAATGTGAAAACAATATGGAAGTATCTTTTGAGTACAGATCCAACCGGCAGAAACGTGAAAAGAACGTGCAAACATCTGCCCGTGAGAAAAAGAGCAGTCGAGTGTGCTAGACGCTTGAAACATATTTGCAGCAAAATTTCACAAGTGTATGTCGCTTAAATTGTTGTTTTTGCCGTACAGATTCGACCGGCAGAAACGTGAAAAAAACGTGCAATCATCTGCCCGTGAGAAAAAGAGCAGTCGAGTGTGTTAGACTCTTGAAACATATTTGCAGCAAAATTTCACAAGTGTATAATGTCGCTTAAATTGTTGTTTTTGCCGTATAGATCCGAGTGACAGAAATGCGAAAAAAGCGTGTAAGCATCTGCCGGTTAGAAAAAAAACAGCCGAGCGCGCTAAACTCCCAGACAGCACAAAATATTTATAAAATATTTATAAAAAAGATTAAATATTTTGAAAATTTATACGTTGAATATTTTGTAAATATTATAATGTCCGGAAAATAAAAGTATCTAAAAGATTATAATAAATAATTTAAAATAAAGTGTAAATAATTATCATCAATATTATTAAAGTTGTTTTTAATTTATGTTATAAATATTTATAGAAATAATTACTGTAAGTTAAGTGGAGATTGTGAAACTGTTATAGCTTCGTGCTGTGAGATGTAGGCTATACGTACGGTCCATTTTGGCGTTACGAATTTCGAAAAATGTTTGATTGATAAATCAGATGTACGGTATATTTTACCAAAATAACGATAACGCTCTCAATAACGATAAATAAACAAAACAAAGCAAATGAGATCTCGTTCGCGACGATGGACGGGCGACAGTAATAAAATATTACAAATTGAATAAAATATATATAATAAAGTAAACGTTTCGGTTCTTGATTTGGACCCTCCTCAGTACATATAGCTGGTCGAGTGAAATGCAGTGGTCACAAGTAGTAAAAAATGCCGCGTAATACTTATTGTATTACGCGGAGAGATGGTGTCGTATATCTTATAAATTTGACTGTCAGGTAACTTTTGTGATCACTTTTTAAGGTATGACTATATATATTTGTTTAATTTATTTTTTTTATGGAATTAAGGTAACAGTCACGTTGAGGATACGAGATCCACACTCTCATAATCGGAGAGCGGAATAACTGCATTTTTGACTACTTGTGACCGCACTGCATTTCACTCGACCAGCTATATGTACTGAGGAGGGTCCAAACCAAGGACCAAAACGTTTACTTTATTATATATATTTTATTCAATTTGTAATATTTTATTACTGTCGCCCGTCCATCGTCGCGAACGAGCTCTCATTTGCCTTGTTTTGTTTATTTCTGCCAAAATCATTTGTATTTCTGCTGCTCTACTTCTTACGCAAGCATCTGCCGTAATTCTTGTTGAATTCTGCTGTATGTGCTATAGTTTGCAACGATGCCGCTAGGCGGCGCGTAATGGTAAAACTAACTCGCAAGTAAATTTCAGTTGGGATCTAATATAAGCAGGCCTCCGGCGAAGCGCGAAGCAAAATAATGACATTCGCGACAATTTTCGCCAGCAATACATCGCAAGGCTTACCCAACACCACTGCGGTGCTATAAATATAAAAAATATTTTTGTAAATTATTTTAATCTTTCTAAAAAATATTTTAAAAATATTTTGTGCTGTATGGGTAGCAGTAGGCGCTGCTACAAATCTGGCGCGATTATGTTGCACTGCGATTTGCGCAAGCATTTGCCGCATTTCTTGCACTATTCTGCTATATGTAAATGCATACACATATCTTCCACAATTCTGTTGCACTACGACGAGAGCAAGTTTATGCCAACAGAAAAATAGTCAAAGTTGGAAATAGAAAACGCATGATCTGCCCGAAAGTTAGTGCACGACTTTTCGTGCAGTTTACAGCAGAATTGCAAAGGAATGGTTACCAGGGAATTAACTTCTATACGGCTCAATCGACGCGGAATCGTTTGGTGGTCACGAATATAATCAGTAAAACGTTTGGTGGTGACCACCAAACGATTCCGCGTCAATTGAGCCGTATGAAAGTCAATTTGATTGATAAATAATGTTTATCCATCAAATTACCGAGCTAACGTCACGGAGTCATACGACCAATGGCGTGAGAGTACGGTTTTTTCTATTTCTTAGGAAAACCATTGACCGCCACCAAACGTTTTAATGACGATATTCGTGACCACCAAACGATTCCGTCGATTGAGCTCTATCAAGGTCAATTTGGGTGATAAATATACAATTGTTCCGACTAGTGGCACAGAGGTGATATGTCCGGCATTATGCGCATACGGTTTTTTCTATTTTCTGGGAAAACGGTTGACCACCAAACGTTTTACTGGTGATATTCGTGACCACCAAACGATTCCGCGTCGAATAAGCTGTAAAAAAGTTAAATTGGTTGAAAAATAAAAATTGTCCGGCTAACTTCACACTGAAAATTTCATTTTTATTTTACAGGAAAACGACTAACCACCAAACAATCGGACTAGACTACCAAAGACCACCAAACGACCACCAATCGATTCCAATTAATGAAAGTTCGATACGTTGAAGTTGTCCGGCTAACTTCATAGAGGTTACTTGAAAAAAGTAATTTATATTTTTTATTGTTTATTTTAACACTAAAAAAATTAAACTTTTTTTATACTTACATTACGACGTATTGAATCCTCCCTAACCTCTACGTCCATCTCCATAATGTTTTAGGTAAATCTGAAGAATTTGGGCCTCCTCACCGATTTCGTTGAACTTAGGCTTAATCGACGCGTTTTTGCACAAAACGACCGAATCTGGCAGAAAAAAGTGTCGCTCTGCCCCGCGAAGCGAGATATTAACGGTTAAAGTACCCTGCCGAAAATGTTCGATTAAAACCGATTAAAAAGAAAGTAATCCGAATCGATCGGGATTTCTGCACCGAAAATACAGTATTAAAACCGATTGAAAATAGTCAAATAGAATTTAGTACGCTTCAGGCGGATTTGATATATACGCATCCATTTAAGGTTGTATGACCCGTAAGATCTCTGCCAAAAGTTTAAGAAACG
>NW_020219959.1:0-1266 GCF_003070985.1 Temnothorax curvispinosus | reverse complement strand
TTAAAATTATATCAATACCATTTTACTAACTACGTCATCAAAATCATTTCGAAAAACCAATCGACTTAATGAAAAAATACTTACTACAAGATTGTTTGATTTTGCAACTTATTTTTATAAACAATTATAAATAAATAATTAACCACACTAATAATAGCCGTTAACATGTGCCCCAGTGTTTATTTACGAAATATTTATAACAATAAAATAACGAATGTTCATAAACGAGATAATATTAGAAATTCAAAACCTCTTAAACAAAAAGAACATAATAATATCAATACGCGAATTAAAGAGTACCAATTTATTTAATTAATAATTTGTTATTAACAAATACATATATTAACAATAAAATTTTCCAATGCTATATTATACTTTAGTGAAAGTTCTGCAATATGTTTCCTATACACTTCCATCAAATTCCCAACCATTTGCGAGATATAAAAATAATAAAATCTTATTATATATATATAAACAAATTAATTTCATTAATTTTCTGTACAAATGGGAATGCTGACCATTTCTATCTGCACGATATATTATTAACCTGATATTAAAATCATTATTAACACCGCTAACATCACTTTTATTAACATTACTATACTTACCAAAATTAATATAAATATCGAATGTCAAGCGCCGAAGCGTTACTCACGAATTCGAGAAAGATAAAATTGTATTATGCGCAGCATAAGGAACACGAATCCGAGCGAGATGCGAGTATGGTATGATCTGAAAGAAAGAAAGAGAGAGTCAGATATACCATATTAACTATTAGACAAAGAGAGCAATATCTCTTATACTTTAGACATGCTAATAATGACTTAAATTGTATTATTAAATTATTCTACTGTATGTAAAGTATGTCTAAAGAAATTTAAATAATATTCAACATATATTTGCACTTTTTACGATTCAAATACTAAATATTTTCTTCATGATAAAAGTCATATTAAAATTTAATAATGAAAGGAAGTATCGCTCTCAATACAAATCGTCGTTAGACTAGAGAATAAAAATAGAATTCAGACGAGTCACCTGTATGACTCATTCGAGTGAATCTAGTCTTCGCAATACCGAACGCCACGCATGACCATATAAGGTAATGAATTTCAAGGCACAACTCTATGACTCATTGCTGGCTAGCGAGCCACACCCCTAGAAGTAGACTCACATCCGCTAGGCAACGCCTTATGACTCATTGTAACAAGGTGTGGTCACCTCCCACTACCGTTTCCAAAATTGTATAAAAGCAGAATCTTTCAC
>NW_020219958.1:300797-342411 GCF_003070985.1 Temnothorax curvispinosus | reverse complement strand
ATGGGTATTCAAAGATCAGAACATAAGCGTGAAGACGACGAGATAGTATATTGGCAGGAAAAGTATGTATTTATAGTAGCATCTTTATCATTCATATGTTAATTAATAATTTTAATAATTATTGCAGATTGATCAAAGATGCACATAACAGAACAATAAAACCGTGGCTACAGTTGGAATCCATTTTGCCTCTGACTGAAAGCCGAAAACAATTGCGTATCGCTCGAGAGAATATACTAGATTTCATCTACAATGTAAATTTCACACAAATGTCTTTTATATAACTATTTGATATAAGTCATTAAGTTTATGACATACGAGAAAATATGATTGTCACATCTTGCACGATCAAAACATATATGCTTCTGAGATATTTAGCTCTCATTAATGCGATAAGCATTACATTGAGATGATGCGTTCTCATATATACTTACAATTAGTACCCATATGATCACGTAAAGTTTGCGAACATAAGCGCCAGTACATATTTACTTGGTAAGCTAGAGTGTGATTGTTTTGCGAAGTGGCCTCTTTGGTGGACGTTGTACATGAATTCTAACGTCTCTTCTATTTTTCATATCATTTCACACTCAGTTTGTGTTACAGCTCATTAAATAGTTCTTACATTACGAAAGTGTGTACTGTGCGCACAAGTTTTGGGGGAAACTTTTGAACAAATAAATTACTATGATCGAATATTCTTTTTATTCACTAGATCTTTTTTCTGTGATATTTTTAGATTTCCAAAAAAAAAAATTTTTTTTTGCATAATAAAAAAACGTAAAAAAACATATTTGAGAAATATTGATAATATAATGGTTAAAGCAATATGGATGGAAACAATAAGAACTGCAATAATAAAGCAAATTCGAAAAATATTAGTAAAATATAGGGGTAAAAGAAACGCTGACATTCTTCACATAGCATTCCAAGAGGAATTATTTTAAATAAAGTCACAATTCAACTATGTCGCTAATTCGCGAACTTTAGTATGAGACATCGTATTATTGATATTTCTATACCGTTAATAGTATTTTTATAATAAGATATTCCAAATAGGAATTTTAGTGACAGTATTGGTATTTATGTCCACTTTAAAAAGCAACATACTTTTTAATGTAGATAACACGAAAGGCAATAAGTCACACTGCTCTACAAGATAATAATGAGATTTCTGAAAGGCCAAAACCTATTTTTACCAACTACTGGAATCGTGTGGAAGAACTACGTAATAATGTTAGGAGCAAATCCTGCGAAGTGAGCGACGAGAATTTCTTCGACGATGCTAGAAGTTTTTTTGCTGCTGTAATTTCATTTATTCTATAAAAGCTGAATATTACACTAGTATATATTTATATTAATATTAATTTATGTCTTGCAGATTCAAAGTGTTATCACGGAACTGACAACTTTCATTATACTTATGCTGGCAATGCATACAGAAGTGCAAGTTAGTAAAATTATTACAAATATTACAGTATAATATGAACACTATATGTAGGGAAATACTTTCATATTGTATATCTATGCTTTGTGCAGTAAAAACAAAACAACGTAAGATGAAAAAATATTTTATTCGTATTATGAATTGTAGGAGAATAATTATTTTCTAGCAATCATTTGTTCAGCTTGTTGTTGAAATTAATTTGGAATAACACTAAGTTAATTTCTTATACTATTTTTTAGATGTTTATTTGTTATTGTCTTTACATTTGATTCCCTAGGAAAAACTGCGAGAGGAAATATCTGTCACATTTAATAATAACAAGATTGATGCCCAACATCTCCTTAGCATGCGGTATTTTCATATGGTGTACCAAGAGACATTTAGATTGTTTCCTATAGTACCTATTATTTCGCGCCAACTTACAGGAGATATAAAGCTTGGTATTTTTATGTATCCCATTATCTACTAAGTCTATGGATAAAATTAATATGAATTATTAGATTAATGTAATATTTTTTTGAAATTACTAAAAGGAGCTTTATCCATTTCAGAATCATGTACTTTGCCGGATGGATGTTACGTTATGATTCCAGTATTTGCTATTCATCGTAACCCTGCGTATTGGTATAAGCCATTGGAATTCATTCCTGAACGATTTTCGCCTGAAAATTCGTCCAGCCGTGTTCGTTATACGTATATTCCGTTTGGTACGGGCCTCAGAGATTGTTTAGGTAAATATTCCATAATATAAGTTATTTATTTAAAAAACTATGTAGTTGTTTGGGATAATTTTGTTAAATTATCTTTCTATTGTGTCGCCTTACATACTCAATTTCCATTAAAGTTCATGAGCTTTGCTTTCTTTCGAGAAACTCGTAATATATTCCAAGATTTTTGCATTATTTTAAATAAAACAAGTCGTAAAAGTTTACCATAGAATATCCACATTCAATATATTTCGTTAAATATTAAGACATTGTATTAGTTATCGATTGTGTGATTAATTCTTTATTTGTTCCACACTTTACATTTTTCTTTACATTTTCCATTTTTAGGTCAAAGATATACGTACTTATCCGCGGCGACGATAATCGTAAATTTGTTGCGACGATTTCGATTTACAACAACCGTCAGCAACGTAAATGACGTTGAAATAACAAACGATCTCATATTACGAGCTCGAAATGCGAGATTCTCCATATCTCGTATATGATAACAGTCTTTTATGATAATTGATAACATAAATTACAATAGATTATTATTCTATTCTTTACAGTGCATTAGAAGTTATAATATAAGTACTTTTAATGTTAAATTGTATTATTTATTAATATTCTGCAATAAATTAATTAGAAATAATTAACATTTTAATATTCTATATGTATATTAACTATACAAAAAGATAAAACATAAAAAAGAAATACAGTTCTAATTCAATGAACACACATATATTATGATTTAACAAATTATACTTCTAAAGATAGGCGGTCAATTTATTTTTAATAATTCTCTAAAAATAGATTTCTGCTAATCTGTAATTGATTTTATCAATTCTAATTTTGCGATACTATTATATAATAGAATACGCGAGCACATACATAGCAAAAGTTACATTTTATAATTTTCTCTTACATGTAATCTACTCATAAAAGTCTATTTGTTTCTTACTTTCAACTTTCAACATCCACGTGAATAATGTACGAAGTTACGATGTATTTTGTGACTTTTTGAATAAGAAACATAGGCCGGTATTCATAGTCAGATCTCATTTCGATTTCAAGACCGTCTTAAGTAATATCTTAAGATGCTAATACGGCTCTGTGATTGGTTCATAACATCTTAAAATCGTATTTAAGACGGTTTTAAATATAAGAACCGACTATGAATACCGGCCACAGACTTTTCATGAATAAGTATTTTAGTTATTGTTAAAATTGGCAAAGTAGATTAGAGATTAAATATATTTGTCTTGAATTTAAAGAAGTTAAACAGTTAAAATGTTTTGTATAATTATGATACGATCTGCATGCACAGAGCGGTTCGCGAATGGAGAATCACATAAGTCCGCATATTCTTGGGAATAGCAATTTACTACCTAGCAATTTACTACCGCACGCGTGCTCTAAATTTGAAGCATAAGAGGATCATAGAGCGATGCCCTTGGAATAGTATAGTCGCGAGAGGAAACATCTGTTCAAATAATGTTTCGAAACTTTGACACGCAAGTATTCGTGCATGACATTACAAACAGACTACAAGGAAAAATCGTTAGAAGAAATTATTGTATGAGCATATAAGTCTATTTCGCACAGCTAAATATTTGAATTCAATTATATGTTAGATATACATATCTATGATTCCACAATAAAATGTTGTCCATCGTATTCGTAGATCGTTTTGCTAATTTAAGAAAAAAGTAATTCAGTAAAGAAATATTATATAAAAAATACTTATTGTATAATCTGGCGTATTACTATGAAAAAAATATATATACATATATAAACTTCACGTTTTTTATTCCTCTTAACTGAATATGTAGTTTCGATTCTAGATGTAAATTACTAGCGTAATTACGATAGTATAAGAAACATATTGGATAGAAAGGGCATCTTCTTTCTTGTCACGTCCTCCGTCATAACGATAATTTGAACGCTTGCTGAGGCGACTCGGTGCGCAAAAGTCTAATCATATTTTCTTCATTACGCGAAACTCGCGACTGAGTTTAAATTCAAAGGACACTCGAGTGGATCGGGCGATGCCAAGTAGGAAAGCCGAATCAATGCGAACGATATCGACGACTTCACCAAAGTGGTTAAGAAATAAAAAGAAACCGACGAGAGAGCAAACGAGTCGAAGAGGTCATCACCATCTTACATATATAGAAAAGTACGGTTCCTCTTCATGGACTTTGAAGATGAACCCCCCGAGAGCTTAATCTCATAGTAGTGCACCGCCGGGTAGTCAGATCTTGATTTCTCCGCGAAATCTATGACATAGGTTTACCGTGCCACCACCAGCGTCATGACAGTTTGCCACTAATATTGTTACTGCTCGTATAATATATCAATATATTTTATCTCACTCTTGAATAACATAAAGGTATATTAAGCAACTCTCGCATGGGTAATATAAAAACTGGCGATATAGTAGATGAAATATGTCAAGAACCAGAACCTACCACATCACATCATGATCAAACAAACGAGACCAAACCTTTAGATACAACTAATTTAGATTTAAACGATTCTATTTCGCAAGACGGAAGTCCTGAAATCCCCAAAGCTTTGCAACCAGATAATACATCCGCCTCTCTTGATAAAAATGATCCAGGATCATGGTTTCCGCTGAATAATTCTATTCGCAGTTTTCTTATAGAACAAGGCCCTGACCAAGGAAAAGAGTCAAACTTTTCATTTTCCGAAACTACTAACATAGATAAACATTCGCGTTTTGTATCATAAGCATTTAAGCTTTCCAGTGGTTGGTAAATACACCCCGACTGAACAAGAACTTACCGAACTAAGGTAAATTTTGGATAACAAATCTAATTTAATTTTTATTATACAAAATAATTTTATTGTGCTACATAAAAACATTATTTAACATTCACTATTTAATAGAATACAGATACTAGAATCTGTATATATTGTCGGCATATTGTCTCTAAAGATAAAAAATCACATACGTTTCCTAATATTTCATTTGTTGATAATTTAATGATGCATAATCGGATCTTTATAATTCTTTTTATGATCACGAATATACGTATACCTACAGCAGAATCCAACATCAGGTATCGATTCGAGCATCTGAAGGTCATTCTGTAGTTAGTTCTTAGGCCTTTTGAATTAAAAAATATAAAAGCGAGAAAATCAATAATAAAATAAAATATTTTAACAAATTTTGCTGATTCTTTATGCACAAGTTTTTTGTCACTGTTAAAATTCTTTTCAGATTTTATATCAAAAGGAAACCAGTTATATTATCGAGTTTTATTGTGTACTAAATCATACTCTATTACTATTATCTATTTTAATTGTTATTAACTGACTAAACATATTTTTATGTTTAAGATTATCCAGTGTGTTAAAAATTAATTACAGAATAATGGCACCTAAATGCGTTAATTGTGAGAAAGTTCGTGCGCAACTAACAAAGTTTCGCTAGATTACCGATAATCTATTTCCAACTTCATTAATCTCGCAATAGCGACGAACTTGTTACAGTTTATAGTTAATATCTAGATAGCGTGTACTTTCTCATTTACGAATAATTACTGTTAAAAATCTATCAAAGGTTTTACTTAATATTTCCCGTGACGCACGGACGCGCGACAAATTGAGATATAAACGGAGATGTAATCGAAAGTCTACATTCAGTCATGTGTTTTACATATTTCTCTGTATTATTCTACATTTAGAATAGTGTGTCATTAAAGTCTATCACATAGAATGAAAATCAACCAATATTATTTCGACGCACATTCTTTCCAAAAAATGTGAGGAATATGAAGATTAGAGAGCTTAGATGTAATCTGTAAGAAATTTTCTTGAAAAAATACACGAAGGGAATTTTAAACTAGCCAACGGACCGTCTAATTTCTTGAATAAATCGAGAAATAAAGTGTCCCGCCCAGCGAATAAAAATTCAGATTTACCTACTTCATCTGATTACTTATTTCCTTATCCCATTAGAAAAATCGCTACGAATGGGCCGAGTTAAAGGAATGTAAAGTGGAATCTTATAACGGAAGCGAGTCTGCATAATGAGAAATAAAAAGCTTCTAGCGGCTGCGAAGAAGCGTCAGGAAATCTGATTTGCCCAATCCTTTCCTCAGAAAATTATAAAACGATTTCGAGTACACCGTGTATCGACCAGTCACAATTTTGTGTTTTTAACGAAATCAATGCGACTGAGTCTTCGACGACTGGACAGCGGCCAGATCTTGATTTCGCTTCGAGGAGTACGGTGAATGCCGCTTCGATTTTACACACCGCAAATTTGCCAAAGCTTTTACTTAAAACGGAATAAAAACTGTCGGACCGTCGCCAAAGTGATCAACAGTGGATTTGTAAAAGGATGTTGCGATACGATCCTGAATTTTACGCAAACAAAATGTATACGATGAAATGATAAGCCTTTCTCTCGTTTGACGACGCGATAAATTCTCGCATGAAATTTAAGGTTTGTCAAGAGCTACGTCGTCGAGCTTGAAGTACGTGGTTCTAGACCAAGCTAGTACCTCGAGTCCTTAGAAACAGCCCCGGTATAATAAGAAACTCGAGGCTGAGTAATGTCCAGTTATATTTCTTGGACTTCACGACGGGGCCGAAACTCTTTTAACCTATCTCTCTTCTCCCCTCGACTTTCTTGTTTTTTCTCTTGGGGCAGCTCGAGTGTTTCGGAGCGGTCTGATGACGCTTGATGAATCGTTGAGTCTTCAATTTATAGATAATTGTGGATTAAATTACTTAATCTTACGGGAAAATTAATTTTACAGGAAAATTGGTTTTGACAATATAATAAATATTGAAATAATTTTTGAATATTTTTAAAAAGAAAGAACTTATATATACATTGATATTTATTTAGCTATTAAAAGGAGACTTGATCTAATTTAAGATATCTTTGCAATTTTTTTCTGTCAATTTTGATGCAAGATTCTAAAAATTTTACATTGGTTAAGCTAAAATATTTTAATTTTTTTCCGTATAATATTTTAGTTGTTTTCCGTAAAAATTTTTAATTGAAATATAATCTTGTTTTTTTTAGAGGTAAAACAAAAAATACATACTGAGGAATATTCCATATATATGCATATATATGCTTTTTAAAATGAAAAATAACCTGGTTCTAATTTTGACTAATTTTAAAAAACTAGTTCTAATAAGTTTTAAAACAGTGGGCTATCTTTTTATATATTATACATATATAATCTTCAATATTTGTATATTTAAATAAAAAAAAAAAAGAAATTTGTTGCATATATGTATATATATTATTTAAAAATGTTCTGGATTTTAGTAAATATTAGTTTGCATACAACTGTAACTCAATTTACTAAAATAAAGAAAATTTTCTTTTTTATTAGTATTATATGTGTATTCACTAACAATAAGAAGAAAATATACTAATAAAAAAATATTGTTTCTTTATTTTAATAAATGGCGTTACAGATGTGATGTGCAAACTAATATTTACTAAAATCCAGAACATTTTTTCTCAGTATATGTATATATAAAAAAAAAGCAAAATCGTTGATATTTAATCGTAAGAAAAAATAAATAAAAAAATATGTAGGAATATTTTCCATAAAATATATGCGTTATATTATGATATTGCGACATCGAAGAAGAGATATCGCGTGCGGCACGCCCAGACCATCACCGTGCGATGGAAGATACCCAAATATCGGCCTCTAGAGACCTCATTTTACAAATGTACGATTGCGTAAAATCCAAAGCTTGTTCCTCTGTATTTCAGTCTCTTGTGAAATACACAGATTGGAAAAATTCTGAGAAAAGCATGAATTCTGTTTATTTTCGAACGATAACACGCGAAAGTAGTACGCATGCACGTAAATTAATTAAAAATTAAACAATGCGTAGGACTTCGCGCATTTATATATAGATCTATATAATCAACGCAACAACAATACCAATATCAATAGACTCTCTGTTTGTCTAGCGGCAGCACTAATAGCACTAATTTTATCTATATCTAACTGATATCGATCCTCCAATAAAAGAAAAATTTCTTTCTTACTTTATTGCTTTTCTATTGCCAGCAATGGTGTTAATCCATTGCAGGATTAATCTGCCTTATTATGCTTAATTCAGGAATGTCTGGCCTAATTTTCCTCTTTGTTTTAGCAATCCTTTCGCGGCCGTATTAACTCTCACCCCATGCACAACGCTTTGGCAGAACCGCAATACTCTTCGCATTTTCGAGGCTTCCGACGTAGACCGCGACGCGTAGAGTCGTGCTGTAATTCAACCAAAGTTCCCTAATTAATCAGGTCCCAATTAGTTGGTGTAACGAAGGTCCGACGGTTATAGCGCCAGAGAAACAGTACCTGCACAAACGGGTGCGCAAAGCGGAGGAAAGAAAGAGAGTGTGTCTACGTGCGGGAGTAGAGCGGAGAGTCACGTCGAAGTCAATCGACGAACGGGTTGCCCGATTTCCCTCGAAATTACATTCCGTGTCCCAATTTCACACGTGCGCGAAAGTGACGATGACGAACAAGAAGAGCTCTTGTCTCCTTGCGTTGCTGAAGTTCCAATATCCCTTTGCAACAAATACGGTTGTAAACGGATCATTTTCAATCATTATGCAAATATCGTGCCGATCACGCCGATGTCGACGTCGATACGTGTGAAGAATCGCTCGGTTCCCGATTGCTCCTCGAAAAAGAAAAAAGAACAATCATTACAAGTGAGAAACGAAATGTTTCTCATACGTTATCGTCGTATGTCATCCCGGTTTATACGGCGCACCTTACAATCACGAATCGAACCGACTGCAACGATTTATATAAGTCAGAATTTTTAACTGCTGTGCTTGTCAGCGAACGTTACGTGGGAAACATTGCTTCGTGACATTTTCCAGCCACCAGACCGTCATGAGAAATAGCACGGATGCAGCAGAAAATGTTGCAGTTGTTACAAAACTTATAGCTTTATCATTTTATTGTTGCTCCGCGCGCGAGAGATCGTTTTATTGTTCCGAGGCGAGAGCGTAATAGGTGGGTCAAAATTGTATGAAAAAGATGCAGCTTTATTTCGCGTCTTTTCCCATTTTTCGCCCACGGTCCATTTATGAGTTTCTCATCTCCTTGAAGTTAAGTCGCTAAGCCTCGAATTTTGAGGATGCGCTTCGAGTTATGTCAGGCATATTCTACGACACGTCTGATAATTTGTATGCGTGGGAACACGCCAAGTCGTGCGGATAGGATAAGGCAGATGGACCAACTAGGACGTGCATTCACGTATACACTTACACATAAACGTACGATACATATATCCAATACTTGGAGTGCTATATTGAAAATCTCACCTAACTTGACACACCTTCGCACTTTGTATGTTCTTTTCTATTGTAGCGAATGCAGTTCCAACGGCTTCGAATAATTTCTGAAAGTGTCTCCGCTGGGGGGCTTCGAAATAAAAAAATTCCTCGAAATATTTTCTTTCAAATCCCACGTACCTGTGAGGATGATTTCTAGCAGTTGCGCGCGCGCGCGCGCGTGTGTGGGTTTGCCCAAAAGTCTATTCTACTTTTAGGAGTTTATCGACATCAACTTTATTACGTATCTGTTATCTCCCGCGCGATTTACCGTAGGACATACACGGAATTATTTTTGGTTTTGCGATATTGTTGTCCTATTTTCCTTCGAGGTAGGACGGAACGAGATCTTATATAACGATTTTTCTGCCAGTCACATTCAACCTTGTTTTATCGGAGCTCTTCCCTTTGACAAGAATGAGCTATCGAGAAACGATTATTATCCCAATGCATAATGATATTATTATCTTCTGGTTAAAGTTCCATTTTAATAACGGCGTTCCTTTTGCTTGAAAAAGTCCGAAGATTATTAGTGGATATTTGAATCGTCGATTTCTATTTATAACGCCATTTTATAATAAAATAATATATTTAAAAAATAATATATCCAATTACTTTTAATTGTAATTACTTAAAAGTATATTTACCTTGTATCTGCATATGGTATTCTTTAATTTTTAATTACATATTTATTAAAGCTTATTAAAAGATAAAGATATGTGTATTATTGGTAATATTAATACGTTGGATTTATTTGTATGGATATATTTATCACAAAACTTGTTAAGCGAATAATTTCCAATCTTGCATTATCATATTTTTTTCTTCTTACCGGAAATAAAATACTTGGTTGATAACAACCTTTATTTAAAAGCTTGAGCACGGAAGTTCGATAGAAGTCAGAACTTTCTTATCGAGATAAAATTTATTCAATCTCGAGAGCACTCGAGGAGTTATCGATCCGTCGCATTCATCGGGTAGCAATTGTTTATTTTGCTAGCTGGAAAGAAGTGGCGGTTGAAGCAAGATCTCGAAAGTTAACCAGCTGCTTTAGTTGATGGATAAAATTTTCCATAAAATTTCAATAGCGTGCAGAAAAGTTTGTTCCTAACTATAAAATAATCGAATTGAATATAAAACCTGTATTTCGACTTATTAAACTGTAACCTCTACCTCCAATGATGATCTTTTATACTTTTATAAGCGTAAAAACTGATGTAAGACTTTTGCAAGAGAGCTCGGAAATCTTTGTATATAAATTGGGATTGTGTGAAAAAAAATTAACTAATGAAATTGATTGAATAGATTGAAAAATTAACTAATAAAAAAGAAGATATAAGTTAGAATAAGTATTTGAAAAAATGTGCACTTGAAATTTGTAAAATTAGTACAAGACATCTTGTAATTATTCGTAAGTAAAGTGCCTCGCAGTTTCACATTAGAAGTTTACATTATTGTTTTAATTATTTATGGAATGTTATGAATATAATTGAAGCCGTAGAGAACTTTAACAATTTTCGCAAACTCAATGCTGGTAGGATGCGTTTACCTCATTATTTAATTGCTTCTATAGAAGTTCCCGTGCATGTTACGTTGTAACAGCGATTGCTAGAGATTGCTTACATTCTGAAGGGACTTTACTCTACGTAATGCTCACTTCAGATTCAGTACCTTTCTGGCCAATCCGATCTCGACCCTGCTTCAATAACGCAGAATTTAAAACTCTGGAATTGACTCAAACCGTAAAATCGATGCAATTCTGCGTTTTAGCTCGATTCACACGATTAAGTTTTTTTGGATTTTCAATATATCCGGAGTGACATGAGCGAGTGACATAAGTATTCGTCACTTTTCTCGCGCCTGTTATAAAATATAAAATATGTACCGTATAATATGTATATTTCTGCTCTGGCGTAATTTATATCTTCCAAATTAATAATGTATAAATCCATTGCTGTTTTTTCTCTGCCATGATCAAGAATTATATAGAAATAATTATATAAATATATGTTTATATAATTCGTAAAACAGATATGTAACTATAAAATATACTGTAATAATTATTATTTTAAAATATTCCATTAAATTATCCCATTAAATTATCTGCTAATAAACAATTTCGTTGTTGCTATCTAAATATGAAATTAAAACAAAGACAATATAAGAAACATTATTTTCAAATATCTCTAAAGAAGCACAGCTGAAATAAAAAATTAAACGTGATATCAAGGTAGAAGAACGCGTGAGAACAGCCGTAGTACGTTCATTATGAACCGGGTTAAAAACGGCAAAATGAAATTTCTACATTATTTCACATCGTAACTTTTATCGGCGAGTTTAAAGTTCGTTCCCGGCAAACCATAGCTTTGCGAATTTCTTTCTCCATGAATCAGAAACGCAATCAGTAAAGAAATTCTTGTAATAAGACGCTGAACAGCTCTCGTTGGCATATCCGAATCACATCCTTCAACATTTTAAGTGCAACCGAACGATGTATTTTTTGAAATACTTTCAATTTCAGTTCTAGTCTCTTACGCTTACGTTTCTCTTGTGTTATTCGATGATACGCGATTTAAAAACCCGTGTTCAACTCAGCGGAAATTTATAGGCGCCAAGCTCACCTCACAAAGACCGATCCCGTCGTCGCCCGCTTCACTAGAAATCCCAACCCGCTTTCTCATCCCTTATTCACCTGCGGTCGAGCGTACTCTTTCTCGGGGGTTGAGGCGTGTATAGCCACAAGGGGGTAGTTCCCCGGAATATCGCATGAACGACCGTGGCACCTAGAAAAGCGGGGAAAGCGGGCACGCTTATTACGTGCGCTGGAAGCAAATGAGAAGCTATCGCTGCACCTCCAAATCGGATTCTCATTAAAGTCCTGGTTTCAACGGAAATCGCGTTTTATTGGATCTTTGATTGACGAGATTACTGCTGAAACGCAAGCGCCGATACCAAATGCGGTCTAATCGTCCAATCACAATAAACCTCTCTCTACTGACGTACCTTTATCCTTCTTTATACGTTTAAATAGCTTTTCTTCTTATTAAATTAAAATAGCTTCCGATTGATATGACTTCACTTACGTTTCGAAAGGATATGAACCACACTGAGAGAAAAATATTTAATACTTGCGACTATAATTGCATAGTAAAATAATTATGGTAGGGTGTTTTCCCGGCGACAACTAAGAATTATAGTAAAATTGTGATAACTGTAGCTATTTGTTTCTCAGTGTAAGATTATATTTACTAAAATTATAGCAATAATAACAATAAAAATAAGAACCTCGACCAAATATTTTTCTCTCAGTGTATTTGAATAATTTATATAAAAATCTATATTTAGTTTATCAAATTCATTCTCAATTTGTATTAAAATTTTATTAACAATTCCGCAGTAAGCGCCTTTTCTAAAAATTTTAACATTTGATTTATGAAGTGCTTAAGAAGAATGCAATACGATATAATAATGGCGTCGGTACCTTCCATTGCTGTTTAGTTAAATAGGTAATCACCAATCAACGAGTAAATTATCTCCTCCGCCGCAATGCGCCATTATTTTGCTGGGATAGTAAAAATTAATCGGCTTAGGCATCGAGTTGCGCCGCGAAAAACGAGCAGTAGGCGAGGCACTTGTCTTCATAAGCAAACTCTCTAATTACTTTGCTCGAATTAACTCTAAATACTTTCATTTATATAATATTACGCACCGAAACACTTAGACTTGGAGCATGCTCGAGTCTCACTAAACTCGGCTGCTTCAAACTTGTTACGGTGGAATAGGAATTTGTGGATTGAAGTAGTCCGCTTTAACACGCAGTTATTGGAAATGTCTTACCGCGCCGATTTTTATTGCGCAGTGAATTCGTAGGTGTACTTCGGCTGTCGAATTTTGAAGAGAAGAAAACAAAATCGATGCTTAAATCAGATTAAATCGATGCTTGTATACACGGAAAAAAGGAGCAAAAAAGTAGCAAAATCTTTTGTTAAAATTTTGCTGAATCTTTTGCTACTTAGTAATAATTGCAGAAAGATTTTGCTACTATATTGCTAAATTATAGCTCTTGCTGCAAAAAAATGTTAGTTATCCCATATTTTACTACTATATTTGCTAGTAGCTAATCCTTTTTTTTCCATCAATTATATGCTTAATGAAAATCCATAATAAAGGCAAAGGTCCTGATACTATAAATAAGTGACACAGTTGCTCTTTATATAAAAACAAACTCGCGGAAAGATTAATTCCAGTCTGTCAGTTAAAAATATATTTAGAACCTGTAAATGCACCAGATTAAATTATGACGGGCTTTATTGATATCGCCCAATATTTCCTAACAATAAGCGTAAAGCTGATAAATGGCGCTTTAAATAATATCGAGTGTTGGGTGAAACAATGAAAATTCGCAAATGAATGTTTTATGGGTTATACGCAAATTTAATGTCATATCACGCCCAGCCTCACTAAATAATATAGCTAACAACATGAAACGCTATTGATCGAACGTAAATAATACGCATACAAATATGCCGAACATTCGTGTACGTGAATAACTTGGAACAGTTTTACACATGGAAATCTGTATAAATATATATACAACGAAGGGGTTATACTTTTCCTCACTCGCGTCGCTTGTAAAGCTAACACATTGATAATGCAAGCACGTTAATTAACTTTCGTATTATAACCCATATATATTTTTCGTCGTCAATATAATGTTATACAAGTACAAAAATAAAATGTTCGATATATTTATAAATTCCATTCATACACAATATCGCACGATACATAAAACGCAATTATTATTATATTATTATATTATTTTGGAAAAATAATAATGTTCAATTTGCTCAAAATTGTGTGTTTGCTTTATTCCAAATTTGATAGAGAGCAAAGGTAAAACACTCGACAGAAATGTACCTGTAAGGGAAATAAAAACGCACCTACGCCGATCGTACTTAGCCGATGCTGGAAGCATCGATCAGACCGATTCGCAATCCGATGGCTCGTAAAGTGTATAGAGTTCATATATTTCGTTGTCTTGGCAAGGAGGGAGGGGAAGAGGGAGAAAGAGAAAGAGGGAGTGAAAGAGGGAAAGAGAGGTGCCAAGGCAAAGGGAGAGCGCTTTTCGTGTTACGACATCCAGCTGCAGTTTGAGAAAAATGACCCGTCTCGTAGTTTCTCCCTCTCGTAACGAAAAATCCCGTTCCCGGCGATATATCAGATCGCGTCGCGTCTAAAACCGATGGTGCAACTTTTGTCCAATAACGCGATACGTAAACGTCCGTATATACACGGCCAGCGAAACCTATCCCGAGCAGATAGATATATTTGTGCGAATACTGGGGGAAAACCCCAGTTCGGCTCTCTATCCTTTCGGCTCCGATCTCTACGTTAGAACAGTCGGTAGACATTATTCTTTCGCGAATTGCCGATGCGTTTCAAAAGTGGCTCTTTGTCGTAACCAGAAGCGCCGGTGAGCACTCACGAGACTCCGGGTGCAAAACATCGTATAAAATCGAGATAGGAAAGCAAAAGCAGTTCGTGCGGCTTTCGGCTCGTTCGGCCAATTCTGCATCGTCGAAACGAAAAAGCCTCGTGCATATGCGCGTATATTTTTTGTCCAGGTACATCGAGTTCCAAAGAGATTTTTTAGTATCTCAAATGGTATCGAAGAAAAAAGAATAAATAGGGACTTTTAACGTTACACGTCGCGTCGATATAATGTTGGAATAAAAATTGCACGTATCAGAATTTTATCGTTTCCTTTTCTATTTGTATTTCGCGCTATACTCCGTCCGACAGAATCGTATCTTTCTCGCGCGATTAGATTAACTACCTACCGTCCGTAAAAATTTTTGAATCCCCTATACGCGAACTTTTTCATCACTGGATTAAAAATAACGTAAGAAACAAAGATAATACTGTGAATGTGACTAATACTTGTGACAAAAACTTATATAACATACGCGACGTTTACGTGTGCGAACGTCGCTGTGTTGAATGGAAGGGTGACCCTGCGGGATCAGTATAACATGCGCGGAAAAACCTATATAATATAGCGCACACATCAAGCGCGGTTTTTTTTTCTCTTTCTTTTTCCTATTGGAGAGTATAACGTTTGGAAGGGAAAATGATATAGGTTAAAAGTACGTGAGCGAAATATTTTACGCGCGTCCCCATAGCCAGTCGGAAATACGGAGTATCGTCGCAAGTTCCTATTCTTGAACGAAAACCGACAGACTCCGGCAAAGGAAAAAGATCGAGCTGGGGAGCTATATCGCGCTTTTAAGAAAAATCCCCCCCGATAGATATATGGCCAGTATCAGAAGCCACACGCGTGTTACACGAGAAGATATATATAGAATTGCGTTTGATGTCCGTTGGATAACACAACTATAGGTAATTGTAAGAAGACAGCGCGCGAAATTGTATTGGAAAGCGATACAAATTGCAGATTGATATATCGAGCTATGTAATTAGATTGATCTCGTCTTTCTTCTCGAACCAAAAATTTGTTCAGCGATTATCAACTTCTCCAATTGTTCCTTGAAATATAACACAGCTGAAAATTGATTATACGCAACGTCAGAAAGATAACAAGTACGCAAACAAATATTTATCATTAAAGACAGAATAAAGGATATACCTACTTGCATTCTCGGGGAACGGGGCGGATGTGACGAAAGAATAAAATGCGTGCCATATTTTTACGATTTTTCGTAATGTGCGAGGCATATGGCACTGTGGCGGCTGTCGCTCCTTTACAGCACTTGCTTCTACTTCTACCCTTCGACGTTTTCGGTATTCAGGCCACGCGCGCCAAAATCACCAGGTGATAAAAACTCGAATGAGAGACGAGTGCAACGACTCTCGAGACGTTGCGATACTTACAAATCTTTTCCGTTGTTGTAAAGAAAAGAGAAAAACACAAAAGATTTGCATTTAAAGAGAAAAAGGGTAAGAAAGAATTTTTGCGTGTTATTTTATCAACAAACAAAAATCTATAACGAAAAATAAATACAAATTACTGTAAGTACTAAAAAGCTCAGACGATTTAACTGAATAGATAAGAGACTCAGAGCCGCAACAAAGGGTTCGTGTGTCGAAGTGTTATATTAAAAAATTATTACAAACATCTCAAGTTTGTTATCAAACTTTTTATCTTTAGTGTAACATAAAAGATTTAGGCAATATAAGCAAAGTTCGCACTGAGAAATCATCGCAAGATCGTAAAACATAACAAGCGCATAGCGTGTTTTTTCAGCGTAGAAAAATCGAAAAGTACAAAGTAAAAAATGTAAGAAAAATACTTAGAAAATTCATTATGATAAGCGTGATACGTCACGTTATATGGGACTGTTATTAGTAATGTTATTAAAACTAGTTATTAAACTAATTATTAGTAACGTTATTAAAACTAGCAAGACAAATTTGATTTTACAAATTACAGTAAAACATTCATTACATCAAGGAAGGAAATATTTTTGCAAACACAAACAGTTAAATCTAATTAAAAAGAAACTTTATTCCGTATTACATTTCAACAACTTTCTTTATTTGTATCGATAAGTTCTTCTTCCGCGACGACACGCGGGTGACTTTTTCTCGATACCGCCCCGTCGGTACGGTTTTTCATTAAGAAATAACACGAGTCAGCAATATTTCCGAAGTACGGTACAATAATTCGCTTGCTCATGCACTGTTTATACCACTCATATTCCTCCTTCATCGAGCCTCTCTGTCGAAGTAACTCCGCAAGACGGCTCGACTGCCGAGGAGCTTTCGTGCTCACTTTAATGAGCTTACCACGAAGGCTTCTGACGTACGTCTCGACGTCGATGCTTCCCTTAACGCCTACAGCGAGTTCTCGTAGGCCGTCCTCCGAACTCCTGTAATCATTTTCAACTTCGCAGGGTCGACTGCTCCCAGTCGCGTAAAATAGCCGACATTTGTCACTATCATGTAACACCTGGGTGGAAGGAAAAGTCCAGGGAAGAAATGTAATCGGAGGAAACGAGTAATCTTGCGTAATATCCTCATCGGACAAAGATCAATTGTCGGAGAGTTGCGAAAGAAGTAGAATTTGTTTAAACTCTAAACTTTTTTTTAATATTTATTATATATATAACATAAACATACGTGAGAGAGCACACAGCTTTAACGAACTCGCGTTATTAAATTTCTTTACTTACGGACATCCAATAGCGTCCCATAGCTCTCTGCATATCGATCAGGACGCTTCTGTCTGCTCCTTTAATGCCGAAGAAAACGCGCACTCGCAATAACTTGGGCAGCGACTGCTCATTTCGCTTTGCTAAAACTTCGTTCCGAGTTCTTTCAGAAACTACTTTTTTGCCAAAGGGGAACAGCCAGTTGTACGGAAACGAATAAGTGCTTCGCGGTAATTCAATTCTATCGTAATCCGTCCGTTTGTCAGACGTAGCCTGCGCACGGTTTTGTTGTTAAGATATTTACCAGCTCTTATTATCTTGAAGTCGATTTTAATATTATTGAAGTCACTTTTACGACTTATCACGAAAAAATCAGGAATATTCTAATAAACGTTAATATTATATATATGTAGGTATATAATGTAATTGTTCTTATATTATTATTTTTTTTTTATAAAATTGCATCGAATAGTTGCAAGAAATCCAACTGATGCAATAATAATTTATTAATAATTATGAAAGAACGTAATGTTAGCATTATCTAACCCGGTATTGACAGAATATTTCCTTTGATCCCAATTCCGGTTTCACAGGCACAAATGTAATCAAGCGATGAAGTTCCGGTCGACGTGAAATTGGATATTGGATCATACTCATCTCGTCGCCAAAGACGGCCGCCGCCACCTCTTGCTCGCGTCTAACCGATCGATGAAGGTACTCACAAGCTGTCAGATCGCGATTCATCGCGAAAATTCTGTATTGACTTCTTGCAGGAAACTTGAGCGTTTCGCAATATCGTTCGTGTTTGCAATGGATCCTTGCCCCTGAGCTGGCGTCTTCTTCATCGTTGCTTCTTCTTTCTTCGCCGCGTTCGAGAATGTCGTCGTTGCACTCGCGTCCCCTTCGCACATATCGGCGATCGTCGCCTCGATAATAACGCGTGGTACCGTCACTTTTAACCTCAAGCACATTCCCAAGAATATCGTCAGTCGTGAGGATCGTTCGTAAACCGATTTCGGAGGATTCCCGAAACTTATAAGTCGACGTCGTGCTTCCGCCGCAAGTAGCGCATGTCTTCCAGAATATTACGTCGTCGTCGGAAATCTAACGACGTCGTGAGATTTTTTTAAACAAAGGTGATTATTAATGTTGAAACACTTGTAAGGAGAATATAGCGAGAGAACTGCAAGTTTGTAACGTACAAGTTTACATCTGACGACAGTAGCATATACAAAGACTTCAGTGTTGCGTATCGATATACTAACATTTACGTTACGTCAAGTACGCGTACCGGTACGCGCGACTTTGATTACCTTCAGATTAACTTCGTCCCCTATTGAAACTTCGTAATGACCTCTTCTCGATATGCTGACGCGGAAATTGCCGGGCATCGATAAAGTACAGCTAACTGCTGACTGATCGTAGGACACAGTAGCGTGGTCTTTGTGCTCCGTGCGGAAAGTCAACAAGATCGAGACAAAACCGTTCGCGATCGATAGTCCCCTCGGCATCTCTCGGCGTCCGACGACGTACGGCGCGGAATCTACGCGCGAGAACTCACTGTCGGAGGATATTGCCGAGGTAGCTCGATCACCATACTCTTTCGTTTCCGTGACTCCAAAATATCGCCACAATTCGTTTTCCGTCCATTCGCAAATTACCGGTTGTTCCTCTATCATATAACCGGTAATGATGCGCGTGCCATCTGAAGGGGAAATATCGACGGCAAAAACGGAGTTTGACGGTAAAGCATACCAAATATATTTCTTAGCACGTTAAACGTATAGTATACCGGGAAAGGTAACGACCAATTCTCCATTTGAACGAAGTAACGTATCAGTACCATCGGCACGACGTGTGAATACCTCGTTGACCTCGTAATCCGACGTTGTCCTAACGAGCAATCGATCGTGTTCACTTACGACCAGATCGTTCAGCACCTCGTAGCATCGACCGTCGTAATTCACCACCGAGTATCGTAACACTTCACCCGCGGCGAACGCTCCTGTTATCAATGAATCGTGCTCGTTGCTCGTCTAAGACAAAAGCGTTTAGAAATGACATACACTATTGTTTCTCGCAGCAAGCTTCATATAATTCCATCTCGATTTATATGGCAAATTTTTCAAAAGTTTCTGGCTTAAGGCCATATAAAAGAAGAGATAGAAAAAGGTAATAAAATACCTTTATGTTTCAATTATAATCCGCTTTTATCTCAATACATTTTTTACAACGATTATACATATATACGAATTAATTTTTCTGTACCACTAAAAGAATATTCTAAATTTTTGTTTTAAAAATGGTTTAACACTGCAGAAATTAGTTTTTTATCACCCACCTTAATCACTTGAATAATTTGATAATTGAATTTTGAAGAAAGATTTTCTCGTACAACTGCATTGTCTTTCTCCAAATTTACACCGTTTTTTTATCACCCACTTTATTTAATCCCTAGTGATTAAACTAGCGATAAAAAAAACCAGTGTTTTGGAGAAAGAATGCATGCAGCTGTACGATAAAATTAAATCTTTCTTCAAAATTCAATTATCAAGTCATTCAAGTTTGTTTTCGTGTCCCAATTGGAACGAGACTTAACAGTCACGAGTTCTCTCGCTAGCGGTACACGCTGTTTCGATGGTTGTACGTCGACGATCGATCCGTTGGAACGCGTCTCCGTGGAATCTATGATTTTACCGCTACGCTCGGCTGCGACCGATTGCCTCGAGTTGCCCTTTTCGATCCTAAATTCTGCAGAAGAATCCTCAATTTAACTGAAAAATTCTGGTTTACTCCGCAGTTGACCCGCGTTCACCGTTATATACTTTTTGGGGCCGTCTCGCGGATGGATTCATCGCGCGATTGCGGCTTGTCGAAGTTCATGCACGTCACGATGACGCCATTGGGGCGAAAGATGACGACGGTATTGTCGTCCAGATACTTTAGGACGGTTCCGTTTCTGAGAAAGTTCCGGCAAATTTCACGGGCTGCACCTGCGCACCCGGGACGTCTCGAAACGTATGATTGCCGAATGCAAAATGGATTTTTGGCGCCGTCCCCGATGGTTGATTCTATCAATAATCCCGAAGGCCGTGAAGCACGAAAGTCGAAAGTCAAATTTTGCCAATGGGAATCGGATGAGTTTTCAACTGCGGAACACGGAGGAGGAAAGAAATCACTCAGCTAATAAAGACATCTCTTTTCTACTGTCTGCTCTTGCACGAGAGAATCGTTATTTATTTTCCGACTATACCACTATTTGATAAACGTTTAATGATTCCTAGAGTCAAGTAATTAATTACCTAGCTTCCTCCTATTTCGGTGGAAACCTAATACAATTCCCCTTTTCGTAGTTAAGTGAAACGTGTCTGCCGACTGACGGCGACTAACTCCGTCAGACAATCGTAAAGTGCAGTGTGGCAGGGTAACAGCGATGCGTAAATCGCGATCCCCGTGAAGCCAGTCTTCGAGCTCGACCCGCACCGATGTATCGTCGTCCAAAAGAAACTTTTTGCTATGATGAATCACTTGAACACGAAGACCTCCGAGATCGTATCCGACGAAGTCGTACGGCCCGTTCGTCTCGACACATTGGGACGATAGAATTTTTTTCACCGGTAAGAAGGACGTATCGACATCATCTATCTTTGTGTCCGATTTTTTCTCCGTCATTGACGTTTTTCCACTCATAACTCTTCCATCCGCCCGTTTACTTCCGTTGTTCGCCATCGGCGCCTCGTTTCGTTTCTGTCTTGTCATTTTCTTTCCCTCGACGTTCCTCACCGTCGTCGTCGCCTCCTCGAATTCCTTCGTTTCAAAAATTTTCTTTCGCCCGTCGCGACTCGGGGTTTTCTTCAGATGACGCGCTTTCAGAGAATCCGGAAGCATGAAGCACTCGTCATCGAATGTGATCGCGTCGCCTTCCACCTCGGTGGATTTCTTCATAAATCTTCCTGTCAGGTCCATCCTACGCGATTGGCGCGTCTCCTGCTCTCGTTTCATCCAACTCTCTTCCTCCTCCTTCGCGATATATTTGCAGAATTCATGGAGCCCGACGGGCGTGCGTATACTTGATAAGCACCTCTCCTCGGACGCGCTAGCCACCGCGTTGTTGTCGCTGAAGTAAAGCAGCATCGAATCCGTCGGCTCAAAGTATCTAGCTGCGAAGCGATCGAAACTTTGGAAACATTCGTGGGCGACCTGAGGAAAAACTCGGCTCGAGAGTAACTCGACGTCTTCGTATTCTTCGAGACTCGGTCTTTCGTAACTTCTCTTCTCGAAGACATTCTTGCGCAGATATCCCGGAAGCAATGTCTCTCTAGCGTCTGTTAACGCGAACAAAAGCGGGCATTCGGCGAACGCGACTACCGACTTACAATAATCAATCTCGGTGTCGCTCTTAGAACGACGCGGACTGGATATAGCGATCGGAAGCGACGTAAAATTTGGCACGCTACGTGCTCTTTTTATCCTCGATCGTTCGTGTTTTAATTCTGACAATTCATCCCTCGGCGGTTGCACCGAGAGTCGTGCTTCTGCCACGCGACTGCCTTCGGAAAAGATCATTTGATCGAACATCAAGAGGTGCAAGTAATGTATAACTTCCTCGCGACTAACCGCTTGCCCTTGATTAAACGCGCGCGCGATATTGTCAATATGGCGGAAACACATGTCGGATCTCGATCTCGTCGGCGCTTCGTGATTCCACCAAACGCTAATTATTCTCGGATCTCGCAGAACTCGCAGAACTGCGTCGTCCAGATGAGTAGGTCTACCATTGAGGAAATGACGGACAATCATGCTCAAAGTGTCTCCATACGGTATAACATCCAGATCGGAAGGCTGCGACGACTCTCTCTGACTGGGGTCGTCAACATATTCATCGGTAAGCTCGTGCTCAAGATCGAGTAGTTTCAGCTTATCCTGCGTATTGAATACGGGGCTTCGCTCAGCTGTCGTTGATGTATTCTCGTGCCTCGTATCGACATCGTTAAATCCTGTATCGTGATTGACATGGGAACGTTTATCGGACGATGTCGCAAGATTGTGTTCGACCTGCAGAAGTATCGCGCTCAATATCAATGGAACATTGATGTATTCGTTAGGTATGCCATTTAGTGTATCCTCGTAAATCTTACTGTCTATTGTCTCGTCTGTTTTATCAATTCCTTCCTCCAGTTTCATACTTTTAAGGTACTTTGCATGCTGTCGGCAAAGATCGTTCAAATGATACAAAGTGAGAAGTACTTTATCGTACATGTCTCGCTTTAGAGACTCTTTCTCGGTAGTGTTGATCATTTCTGGAAAGACTGATGGACGAACAGTGAGGATAGTTATATTGGAATACGTCGGATAAACCGATAAATTAGCAAATCGTTCGTGCGTAACCCTCCAAAATTCGAGCAGCTCGGTTTTATCGATACGAAAATCTTCAAAGGAATACGTTTTATCTCGGGTCGTTGTATCCTTTTCCTCTGTTTCGCGATACGCAACGAACTGTTCGCCAGAATGCTTAAACTCTAATATACAGGTCAAAGGAACTCCGACGCTTAACAATTCTGGCGGTAAATCGGGATTGCGAAACCCGCTAAGTACAATGCAGAGTTTCGTTCCGTCAAAAGGTACGTTATCCACATGTAAACATGTATTCACTTTGCCATTGAGCATGTATTCAGTCTCGTTGCTGTAGGCTCTTCGAAGCTTGGTAGTGCTTCGCGATGAAGAAGCTGAATAATGAAATTATTACCGTTATGCAAGCTGTGCCGAAGAGAGAACGCGCGAACGGAAAGAAATAAGTCAGTACATTTCGCTAATTGTGACTTATCAAACAGAAAAATCAATGAGACGTATTTACTACCACATACAACAGAGCTACATCATGTTAAGAATTTGTCTTTAAGTTCTTGAAATAAAAAAAAAACGACTGGCATATATCATTTACTTGAGCTGTCAGTATTCTGAATTGTCCGACATTCTTCGTCGATTTTGCGGTCTAGATCCGCCTGTACTTTAAGTCTCCCAACGTGCTCGATTTTGGCGCGATAGATCAGATACTTTATGAGCCGTGCAATCAGCCAGGTAGAGAGATGGCCATTGTTTTCGCGTAAGACCATATTCGCGTAATGACAGATACTCTCGACAGCAGGACATTTCTCTGGATCCTGTTTCGACAGCGCTCTCACCGTGTCTATCGTTTTTTGATAGCTAAGAAAATAAATACACGCCTGTTCGTCTTCTTCAACGGCTTCGTTGAAGAGAAAAATGTAGCGGCCATGCTCGACAATTGTCTCCACCATCATCGTCACTATACACCACCAGTGATCATCATTAATCGATATGGACTCTAACGCGCTCTGCCAATCATCTTTGTCATGTATTTTCTGGTTTTTATTAGTAATCGTAGATTTTCTAGATTTGTTTTTCATGGAGGTTATTTTATAATGTCTGAAAGCACCTAAGTATAATAATCACACGTGAACATATCAATAAATCATTGGATTAACTGTTAATTTTTATCGAAGCACGTGTCCATAGACGTATATACGTGTCGCATAAAAAATAAATTGTGTGAAAGTATTGTGTCACGCGGAACAATAAATTGTGTGAAAATTATTTATTTTAATATTATTACACATATTCAGTGTAAATAATTTTAATATTATTGCACTGAATATCTGTAAAAGAATATAAAAATTACATAGGTATTACTTAAACCAATTAATTCAAAAATATATAGTTGTGGAATTTATTTGGAAACAAAATTTATGCAAATATAAAACTGTGTATGCGAGAATCATCGGTTCATGTCCGACTAAATGTTGCAGAGAGAGTGATCGATTCTTTTTTTCTGCTAAGGGATAAAAGTAAATCGAGCATTTCGACCGGGGACACTGGTAATGGAAAACGTATTACCGGAGTCGTAAGTTTCGTCAGTAGGGACACAGGCACCAACATTATAACACGGATGTGCAGGCTGTACTTAACGACGAAACTCTGTGGAAACTGTAATTTTCGTGCGAGGGGACGAAAAAGTAGTCGATGCTGTGCACGGTACGGCCGTGGCGTGGAACGCGTGTAAAATACGAGCGTGGTAAAAAAAAATTAAACAAATGGGATGCCTAAACGTGCAAAGTTACGCGTGAAACTGTTCTCGCGATGTATACCTCGGGTTTTCGCGAGACAAATGTGGCGCAACGATATGTTCGTCAAAATCATTGGATGTTAGGGTATCGATAAATGCAAATATGCAAATGTATCGCACGCTATAAATTTTTCGTGTTGCAAAAATTGATGCTAGAAAAGATACTTTACGTAAATATTTGTTACTGCGTAATAAAATGTTTGCAGTGTAATAAAATACTTAATTATTTGTGTATATTTTAATTAAATTGATGTTCTGCTATAATTCCAATTCTCCGGTGGAAGCACCGCACCTATTAAATTTATTTGAAAACGCTCGATAATTTAATTAAAACGTATACAGCAACACACATATGGATGCGCTATCATTGAAATTTTATTGCAAAATAGAAGCGTGCGCAAGATTCTATTATTTTAATCGTGGAAAACTAGGTGAATATTATGGAAAGAGATAACTTAAAGATATACCATAAATGTGTTCATAATGGTGATCTCAATATCCGGAGGTCGAAAAATCTACCAGCGTGAATAACGATGAGATTAAGCTTTTCCCGTTTCCTTAAACTTTCTCTTCCTCTACGTTATTCAACATAGACATCCATTTTTATTTTCTTATCGTCTTACACAAGTTATGATATCAATCCCCACTAGCGTTATACATCGGGATTTTTAATAATCCCGTTATATCGAAGTGCAATTTGAATTTATGAGAAACGCGTTTCTGCATAGTGACTCATTTCTACGCACTTGGCTTCATTACTAGCCGTTCTGTTAAATTCATCACGTTTACAGGAAGGTTTGTCGGGGTTGGATGTGGAACGCATAGAATACAGGGAGCTTTAATTAAATTTGATAATGGAAAAGTTTATTGAGTCGCGGCGAAACTGGTAAGAGAGGGAGAGGGGAAAAGATACACTAATTGGCCGACAGTTTTGCGTCCAGCTAGCGTGCAGTGTCATAACAAAAAGCGCTACCATCCACCCTTTTATATCTCAAAATGGTGCGCGCACGTTCATCGCTTGGCAAGCGAGAGGTTTGATTTTAATTAAATCATAATGTAGTTTTGCTGGGTGCATAGCTCTGTACACGGCTGCGACTCCAAGGGCTCCAAACCCTCTCCGTCGCGCTCGCGTCTAAAGCGCGCTACGAAAGCACGTCGTTATCTCAGTTTAGTTCTGGCGTGCTGTTTTCGGAGAAGCGCTGAAACAACGAGGCGCATCGCGATAATGACCGAGGTACTCAGGGTACCATTCGCCACATCTAATTCTCTTAATAAACAAATCTTTATTACTCATCTGTACAATGAAAAAGATACAATTGTATTCCGTAGTCACGAAAGAAAAATAAATACTTTCTTCATTCATTAATGCGTGTTCGTTCGCCGGTGTAGTTATCTTATGTACATCTTATTATTTTGTTCCTTTTTGCAAAGAAATTTGTCCCATTTTCCTTAGACGAGAGGGGTTTACAATTAACTTCTGCAATAAAAAAATTCTATCTGCACAAATAAATTTTCTAGCTTTTAACAGATATGAAATTTATAGGCCGGTCATTCAACTCTCTCGTGTTTTTTTTTTTTACGAAAAATGAATGGTACACTGAAACCAGATCGGGTAACACACTAACGATTACGTGAATAAACATTTGCATACGACGGTAGCACAGATTATGTTTGCGTGAAAATATTTTCATTTCTCATAATGCGGTTGAATGCATAAATGTATTTTAAGGTAGTAAATATTAATTAGATTCAACTTCATGTAGAATACATGAGAGTAATATTTCACCATTTCGCTTACCATGCTTCTTATGGAGAAATGTATCTAACAACGTAGAAAATGTTCTACTAATTTCTGTATCTCTCATTATTTATACATCTCCATTGTCGAGAAACTAAAGTTAATTTGATTGAACATTATAATTAAAGAAATTTAAAGGAAGATAAAGATTTTCCAATGCCTGCAGAATCTGAATGGAAACTTATGAATAGAAACTTAAGACAATTTATGCTTATGCAATTCCATTTTGTCATGACGTCGTTGTTGTACGATAAAAAATTATACTGTTGGTCGCGCTCCACGAGAAATGTTTGCAAAGTCTTCTCCCTCGATTTCTACAAGGTTTACAGAGCAAATAACCGGAAAATACAGATGGAAAGGTATTACTTAACGTTCGAATAGTGAAATAATAAGTTACCATAAAATCAACCTATATATAACCGTTATTACATCGAGTAGATATCGCATTTTCAAGTATACAACTTAGTCCTTTCTCTGCAAAAACTTTATATATTTTCTTTTGTGCTTTTGCTTCAAGGCACGCACTCTCGCGGAAATAGTTTTGACAATTGAGATGCAAAGGGAGAGAGTACGAAATAGTTTCTTTGTAGGAGAAGTACCGAGGTAGCCAGCAAACTTCTATTTGAGTTACGAAGACTGAGAAGTATATATTAAACTACAAATAAGACTTTATTCTGTAACCAATTTAAAAATAATATACATAAAATAATACAAAAATTAATCAGAAACGAAAATTTTCAGATACAATACAGTTGATTTCAATATTATTGGATTGCTTACGTTATTGTTGCTTCGATCTCTCAATCAAGTTTAACCAAACAGTTACGGCACTGCTGTGATGCTTTTCAATTTTTTGAACAAATACGTCAGTTTTATTGCTAGTCGCAAAATTATCCGCCTATATAGCAATATTGTATCATTATGCTGTTGAAGATCTTTCTGACAAACAAATAGATTCAAGTAAAGAGAGAGACAGAGAAAGAAAATGAAGGATAGTACAAATTTAATATCACAATGCGGTTAAACGAAATAATTAAATAATGCAATTAATGTATGGAACACTGATGTGGCACGTAAATTAATATATTATTAAATGTTAATCTATTATAATAATCATCAATTTTAATATTACATCAATAATTAATTGTTTAGATTGTTGACTCTATTCGATGAATACAGATTAATAACACCTTTATCAGGCGAATTGAATTATTAACGAATACCGTTTAATACGTACGTAATATTCCACGTTCTCATTTAACTGTTTTACAGGATGTTCCATTTCGAATAATATAATATATGTATATTAGATAACTTGAAAATGTGGTAGATTTTTAGGAAAATGTTTTAAACAAAGATTCTTTAATTTTTATTTAATTCGTTATTTTACACATCAAATCGTTAAAATTTAATAAAGTTATCAGAAAGTGAATATTTTAAAAGATTTTTCATATTTTACATTACGATTTAACTCCAGGATTTAACTATATAAAAATGTAAAATTTAAATTTTTAAATAGGCTATAAATAATAAAAGTATATTCTTTTTGAAACCAAACTGTTTGAAACATTTTTTGAAACAACGTTATTATTTTTCGATTATTTGGATGTATTACTGACAATGGAACATCCTATATATCTCCCAGAGAACATCGATAGACCGCAACAGCCGTTCTGATTTCTGTTGCCGTTGTCAGAATTCCTATTCCGCGGTCACCATACGGTCAATCAGTGGCTTTGACTCACTTGCGAGCGTTCAAGAGTACAAACTGAACTTGTTTAAAGACAAAGATTTGCCTTGGTTAACGTACGTCAGTAAGTAAAGCAAAATATGTTCGGAATTCTCAGGTTGCTAGAAGCATGAACAATTACTAAAGCAAGTTACGTAAAGTAGCATTGCAATTAATTGTTAAATCTATTCTTTCTCTCTCTCTCTCTCTCTCTCTCTCTCTCTCTCTCTCTCTCTCTTTTTCTCTGCATTTCTCTTTTTCTCTTTCTTTCTTTAGAACTTACTAAAATTACAGATTTAATCGGCGAAATATTAATTATAATTATTTAAAGAGAGAGAGAGAGAGAGAGAGAGAGAGAAAAAGAGAGAGCATACAAATAATACTTTATTCATGTTCAAACTTACGTCTAGAAAATTGTATAAAATCTTTTTCTACAAATTAAAATGTTTTGTCAATAAATAGTAAATAAATAATTAGTTAAAGTTAACTGACATCTACGAATAATACTGTGGTCAATTATATTATCTAACAAAAAAAAGGTAAAAATAAAAACGATGCCATCAAATAGATACATAAAAAAGTTTACAATAATTATTTGTCTATGATAATGTTCTATAACATTAATTTAACGAGATCATTTCGAACGGTCAATTAACAGTTGTTCAGAGAATCGGTTTCGAGATAGTTATATGATCGGATGATCGTATCTATGTATGAATGAACGGGATTGGGTCAGTTTTCGGGCGGTATCAGAACTGCGGATATCGTAGGTATAGGAATGATGATAGGTAAGCCAGCGTAATGCGTCGCTCCATTTAGACCCGGAAGTGTAATGAGGCGGGAGGCGAGGGGGGGAAATGACAGCCCGATGGCGAATGAGAGGAGGATGGTTGGTGTCGGCCGTACAACCGATTTGCCCGGGCGATAGTTTGAGTTTGAGCGAAGCACCGGTGTGTTCCTGGCGATGACCCTGCCGGGCAAACTATACGCGCCGCTTTACCTTGTGAACCCGACAAGGACCACTTATCTCCCGAGGCTAAATTCTAGACCAAGTTTGGTACCGTAGTCAGGATTGGCCTCCCACGACTACGAACTCGAAACGAGCCAGCTACTCGCTATTAAGCCGTACACTCTGTGCGGCCTTGCATCTTTGCAGATCACCATGACCTGGCCGCAAACCGCGAGCTAACTACCCTTCGTAATTGTTTCCGTTCATCCCTTTGCATTGTTTATTGTCACGTTTGTGATACGGTATTTGGTAATTTTTTCTTTTTTTTATAAATAAACGTAGAATATCGTGTGAGTCAAGGTTCAGTGTGAAAAAGAGCGTGACAGGAGTCCTTTCAAAAGACCCAGCAACGACACGAAAGTTATTTCTTAAAATTGCGAGTGCAAATATAAAGAATTACTCTGTAAATAAAATTTTCTCTGCGTATGACGTTTGCTGAACAAGATTGCCGAGCACCATTTGTCTCCTCAAGCAAAATGAAGGCTGGGGCGGCCTACTAACACACAGCAAACTGCGCCGAGCAATGCGGTAGCCGAGTACAAGCCATTAAACCGATCTTGCACCTCTGCATGTTGCAAAATCTCGTTTATCGACCGTTAACGTACATACGTGCCCAAAATTGATTTGATTAATTTGACAGAAGCAAAACCATTTCTTCATCGTGTTTTCGCGGAAATGGAGATTTTTTAAAAATTCTTTTTATATCGAAATAAATAAGTAAAAAATAGATATTTTTATTTATATTTATTTAATGGATGTATGAGACTGCTAAATATTTATATCATTTTTCGCTCAAGATTCCTCACAAAAATGTACAAATGTTAAATTAGATTTAATGATATGATTTCGACCTACAAAAAATTTTAAAATACATCATTCTTTAATTTCTCGGACAGGATATATTCTTCAAACAAAACCATTTCGTGTATTTTATACGTGCGCGTATTTCTGAAACCGATAAATTATTCAATAGCCGAAATATGAGCGAACAAGATAAAATTATTCGCTGCTTCGAGAGGCGCACACTTTAAGCTCGTAAATATACAGAATTATTTTATGGGATAAATACTTATGTTGTTTACACGGATTGTAAACTTAATACTTGTTTAATTTATTATTCAATCGTCGGTCGTTATGCGCGACATTTCTAAAGCATTTATATTTTTCTTGAAAATTAATATACAAACAAGTTTAATCGAATTTCTAATGCAATAGATATGCAACAAGCCTTATGAATATTGCAAAATTTTTGTCTTTAATTAAAATAGATATAAAGATATAGAATGCAAATGCAATAACTATAATCTTAGTTTGACGAGAAAAGATGAATATTTACGAAAAGTGTGTTTAATTATGGAAATTCGAGTTATCCGCATTAGGACGCAAATAAAGTTTGCAAACAGAAAATTTTATTACGATTTATCCAGCGCTTAATAACTTTGAAGGATTAATAGCATGGAATGCATAAAAGAGTGCTTTTCAACAGCTACCTACAAGAAAATTTTTAAATCGTTTAAATCTGCATCTTCACATAAATGTGATGCAGTACGAATTCAAAATAGAAGCTTCACGTCGAAAACAGAGAAAATCACATTAATGTTACTAGTAATTCAATATTTATAATTAACAGTACTTTATATATACAAAATACAAATTAAACTCTTTAACCGCTTCAACGTGTTTGAAACTGACAGAGCCAATTTTATTTATCTCCAAACGTTAAAATACTTCGTTACAATAATAAAAAAAAGTATCATATTATTTTTATATTATTTTTACATTATCTTTACGTTATTTTTCGTGAAATTGTAAATAACGGAACAATTTAGAAACAATTTTTAAGCATTTTTAAGCATTAATTATTTAAACAGAATACTGATGAGTTGCAGTTCAGCCACACTTAAGCTTTTGTCTCAAGTGCACCTCAAGTTATCTTATGAAATACGAGAAGCGATAACTTTCTCAAATTAAAAGATTTTATTTTGTGAAAAAAATTCTTATACCGCAAGAAAATATTTCTTTTAAAAATTACAACATTACGTATTTTACGACAAAACCGTATAACTATCTACGCGTAAAAAAAATAAATAGATGGTTCATATTTTTCAACGCCGTACTTTCTCCAAACGGGAAGTTTTCACGCATGGGATAAGAAAATAAAATATTTTTGTCAATCTATAGCACCTATAAAACCACGAGGTATTTGTTTTGTTATTTTTTTTTTTTTGAAACATAATAGTTTTGAATAAAACTCCTGAAACGTAGAACTGACGCGATGACAAAAAAATATATAATATTTCAACAACGAACATGTAATCTTCGACAGGCGATGTTCACCAAGACAGATTTAATCGGTACGCGCCAGCGGGATTCCATAAAATTAGACGGATCGCCACAGCTATCAAGCCTTACGTTATCTTCGTACATCCGCGCGTGGATATCGAACATTCATAACTGCGAGCGATAAATGGATATATCGGCATACATATCGTCATGCTTGGCCAAGCTGGCACGGAGATATATCTGCGCGTGTATATTGAAACGCTCCATGCGGAAGAAAGTAACGGTAAACTTCGAGTGACTGCATTTTAATTAAATTCACATTGATCGTATTTCGGTTCCCGGTTTACACCTTGGTTATTTTTAATATCCCCCGCATGTTCAAACTCCGCAATTTTAGAAAACAAAAATTCCACTTCAGCTTTCCGAGTGGCGTACGGTGCACCGGCGAATTGTGTACCGAAAATGTCAATAAATATATATTTGCAAATATCTCGCACAAAACAAGAATCGCGTTATGGTACACGTTATATTTGACTAACAACGTCTGTATCGGAAAAGTTCAGTCGTAAATAAGTGTACTATAGAAATAAAAGTACGTATTAAATTGATGTCAATATATACACTTATATTTTTTGACATTTCACGTAATGACTAGACATCGGATTTTTATATGCAAATTGGTGGAAAGAAGCAATTAATAACTATAAGATTATGTTATTATATCCAACATATTTATACTGCAACATATGTTAGGTATAAATATGTTCGACATTATAAATAACATAATCTTTTAGTTATTAATTGCTTTTTTTCCACCAATCTGCATATAAAAAAATCCGATGTCTAGTAATAACATTTGTAGCCGTGCTAGTATACCGCGTAATTTTTTACAATGCATTATAAATGCAATTTTTAAGAATCCATAAGTGACTTTTTTCCAGCTACACTAGACAATTTGTTCGAACGACACTTGCGAATACCGAATAATGTATCAACTGAGGAGTGCCAACTACCATATAGCCAGATTCGGTGAACAGGTCCGATTCCAAGGATTAGGGATACAAGACATATTGCATTGTATACCTCGGGAGTATCTGATGGCAGGATCAGCTGCGGGCTTAAACTACATCATTAGGTACGTGTAGCTAGAAATTCTAATCCTAACGCGATTCTCCAATGCCATTAAGGTAATAATTGCTCTGCCAAAAGTCACGTGCTACTCAGTAGTCGAATCTTGCTCTTAGGTATCAACGAAATGCAAAACTGATGTAAAAAATTTAAATTCACGGTACTACGAGAATTAAGCCGTGCAGTGCGAGAGAAAAAGGTGAAATTGCGCGTCGACAAAGCATCGATTTTCGATTTACATTCTTTTTTTTTATAATCATCATCGGCAAAGAGTACCGAGTGTGATTGCGTGGCGGAACAATGCAAAAGGTTCAATGCAGAGAAAGCTTTCAATAACAATAAGTAATTAAAGTCCGGATTTTGGATGTAATAATTTCTCTGCCAAAAATCACGTATTATTCTATAGCCATCAAAGATTGTTTTCAGATGTCATCGTAATGCAAGACTTATGTAAAAAAGAGCATTCATTCACGGTGCTGCGAGAGTAATCTATAAAATGCGAGAGAAGCAGGCGAAATTGCGCGTATACCTATTGGTGGAGTATCGATTTTCGATCTACAAGGTTTTTTTTTATATATAATCATCGGTAAATTACATTGAACGTGATTGCGTGGCGAAACAATGCGAAGGGTGCAATATAGAGAAGGATTCCGCTAAGTAATTAAAGTCCGGATTTTCCTCATGGGAAATATAGAAGTATGCAGATAAGTGGATTACGGGACGAAAATATGTTTGGTTTATTAATTTCTGCAGTTATTATCCGATTGCTCTTACTTCGTATCCCTCATTAATTCGTCGCTTGGCAACCGGGATAAACAGAAGACCGCACTCGCGTAGAGATTTCCATAATAGTGAAATTCTATCTTCTGATATAAAATAATTGTGAGAGATTACATAAATACTGAAAATATAATGTAAGAGCTTTAATTTGTCATTACTACGTATAATGAAGCGATATTCATCTTCACTGCGTTAGAATCTCTAACGATACTTTGTCACTGTCAACTTAGCCGATTAAGAAGATAGAAGGAGACGAGCTGCGCGAATGGGCGGACAAGTAGAGTAAATCTACGATTCGTTTAAGCTGGGAAAAGTCTTTTAGACAATTGAATTCATTGTCAGAGCGAGGGAGAGAGGGGAATGCCTGTCAGAGAAAATACCGGGGAAAGTTTTTGCCACCGTTGATACCTGCAATTAGATAATAATAGCTAAAACTGCATTGCTAATTTGTGCAAAGTACAATTTACGATTGTAATAAGATGAAGTGCGCGTTTTACATGCGCTCGAAAAATACATTTTATCCTACGTAAGACCATTTATAATTTCTATATATTAATAATATTTTTCGATGAAATGTAATCCCATTTAACGTTAAATTAGATCCACATAACGCTAAAGTCAGAATCTCTCAGGAACAATTCTACTACACGCTACTTTCAGGAGTGAGAAGAACTAACGTGCGGAAAATCCACAGCTCGTTTAAGCTTGAACGATACCGGAAACTTAATTTCATTCGTCTGACTCCGAAGGGGAATTCAAGAGAGCAGAGTCGAAATGCGGGGAAAACTCTGAAAGGTTACGACAACCGTTATACGATTCGCGGAACATTTTTGCGTGACAGTCCATAGCCGTAATTACTTTCGGTCCATGCGATTCGTTCCTGCTGCGATAGATGTTGGCTTGATCAATAACGCGTTCGCTAAATTCCTCGTTCTTCTTTTTATGGCCAAAACCCACGATACACTTTTTTTTGCCTCAACAGATATATAGTTGGTTTTTTTATGATAGAGCAATTAGAAAATTTCCAGAGGGTGGATGTATATGAAGTCGTCGTTACTCTTTTCAACGTAATTGCGAACTTAATCTTCTAGAAAAATGACACCGACGATACCGCAATCAAAGACAAATTGTTCTCCAGGATCATTTTCTCCGTCGCAATTGTATGCGTAATTGTAGAAAATATAAAAATATAAATGCAGGAAGGTAATATCTTATTACTTTATGCAATCGTATAATACCTTCTGTCTTCCATAAAGACGACAGCGGAAACATAATGCACAATCGTTCCACTTTCCATTACTATTCCCAGGCTCTTAGTTCTTCAATATATACGACATATTTCTTTTTTACACAATTTTCTTTGCTGTTTTTATCAGATATTGTAGAGACATAAATTTTCTGAGAATTGAAAAGCATGCTATGACTACTTGATCACCAATGTTACCAAAAAATTAAAAACTCGACTACCTTTAAACAATCAAATAATTTATATATGTATATATTGTAGAATAATCAATAAAGAATATAGAAACATTATTTTACATAAAGTCGTCAAAAATTTACTTTCTAAATTCAGCACAAAAAAATTAAATTATGACAAAAAATATTTTATTGCGAAATTTAATGCGTCAAAAGAATAGAGACATATGGTAACGCCCCGAATAAAACTCAAATGCAATATAGATTGCCATTCCCTTGACAAGGCACCGTGTCACACGTCCAACTCCAATTTAACTCGTTTTTGAATTCAAGTCCGACAGTGACAGTGATTCGTTCGTCAATAGAACAGAAAGACCGCGCAATAACGTCATTAAGAAATTAATGTATTAATTCACGGTTCTTATAAAAAAAAAACGAGAAAAACGCTTCATATGTATTAAATATGTATGAAGCACGGAGCAACATAATACGCTATATGTATACATATATACATATGTGTGTGTATGTGTATGTGTGTATGATAAACTTTTTCATACTTTTGTAGGACATTGTTGTATCGAGGGACAGAGGGGCTTTGCCACCTAACCCATTTTGACCCGTTCTGCGACCGCGTGAAAACGCGTTCCAATTTCAGTAACGACGATTTACGGCTGACGTGCCCACCGTGACTATCGTCGAAATTTCGAGCAGGCTCGCTCGCAAACTTCCTAATCGCGCATCGCGGCAGGTCGAACATCTATGCGGGAGATCGATGGAGCGCTCACACTTTGTTTTGTATAGCGCAGGAATAAGACAGCTGTCTAAAACTTTCTTCATAAATTGAGAGAACGCCAGGAATTCAGGACGCATGATAGACGTGTCAGTAACAGACGATTGGCGCACACGGTCGCACCAAAATCTAATCGTTAACGCGTAATCTCATACAGCTGCGTATTCTTTTCTTTCCTCATACATTTCCGATCACCGACGTGACCGAAGTAATAAACGTATCTATGTTTCTAAGTAATAAACCTTTCGTAGGGAAAGCAAAACGAGACGCAGGTGCTCAAGACCGTCTTCGTGACAAGCTCTACGATAAAAGCATGTGGAGCGGTATCGGTCTCGCGGGTCGAAGCGGTGGTATCCGCTTTCAACGGACCCCATCAAACGCGCGATAAAACCGCTTCTCACCTAGGCTTTTGACTTCGAAAAGACACGACACCGATTCGGCGATACCGAACCCCGGATCCGCGCGGATGGATCAGAAGTTCGAAAGTGCAGCAAGGCGATATTATATAAACGGATGAGAGACAGAGAAAGAGAGAAAAAGTGTGTGAAAGAAAAAGAGCTCTTGTGCTCTCAAGATCAGCGCACGTCGGAGGAATATGTAGCACGCGGTATTCGATATTCTTTAGACCCACCCAGTGATCCCCATTCAACCTATTCTTACAATGTGTATGCTGGATTTAGCTCGTGGAGATAGATATTCCTAACATTCGTTGAAACGGCCGGCTTTACGGCAGCTTTCGCGCTGAAAGCTCACTCGCATACGGCTGTGCCTTCCTTCGGTCCTGCTTCCATTCCTATCTCTTCGGCATCCTTTTCGACCTCGCCCAAACATTCGTGCGCAGGTATGCACTCCTATCTCCTTCATTCCGTGCGTGGTTTCCTTCTTTGTCTCTTTACCAAGCTGGCAAAACCGAACCGTTTCTTGGCCGGCTATCGGCCATCTTTTTTCTCTCCTCCTGCTTCTTACCTTTCTTTCGCCTTTCCTCCTTCTCACAAAATCGTCATCGACCTTCTCCGTCGTCGCTTTTTCTCTTTGCGCGATCTTTTGCACCTTTTCTTTCTTCTCTTTTGCAGTTTATTGCTTCCGCGCCTCTTGGCTCCGTGCCGTCTCATCCACCCACACCCCAATCAACAAATAGGGAATCAGATATAAGAATAGCTAGGAGTCGCAAACTTGTCAACTTGACAAAAGAACGAAAATAATACGAACGTCTCGCATCGCTATCTAATTGTAAGAATGAAATATCGATTGGCATGATACGGCGATACCCTCGCTTCTACGATTGTTTGCAAAATAGTCCCTTATGGACCAATTTATTCGTATTAGCATATTGCCATGATAAAATCTCCATATGAAATACCTTTCGAATAACCACGCGTAGCGAAATTTGTATATTTTATATTAATGTATGAAAATTCAGTGACCATACTTTAACAAAAGCCCCGCTGTGGTTTAAAGTATGAATATCTCTTGTATGATCGCCGCGCTCTTTAATTATCGGATATCGAAGCATTGAAATCATATGAAAATAAATCTTAGGAGGGGCTACGGCCACGTTATTTACGATACATTCGTTCGCATACAGCGTACAATTTTTCCGAGTTTATATATATATATATATATGTATATATGTATACAAATATATACATATATATATGTGTGTGTTTCCATGTAGAAATAAGAATCACGGTGTGTACGAATTGTACGACGACTTTTCTCTACACTAAATCAAATCACGTTTCCCGTATTTCCTCAGCGGACACCGAGATAAAGATGTCTGCCAGACTTCGTGCACGGAAAGAAGAGCATTGTTTTAATCTCGTTGACCTCTTACTGATAAGATCTTAATAATACATAATCGAACGACGGCGGTATAATTATCCATCCACTTCCGACAATAATTAAATGAAGCTTGAGAAATGCTGATACGCGCATTTTGTTAATGCAATCTGCAATTTGTGCCTGTTAAGAAACTGTTGAATACTTTGTGAGATATCTTGCAGTTATTTTCATGAGAAAGTAATTATCGAGGTTAAAAGCAGAAACCAATATTTTCTGTAATCCTGATTTTCAAAGTAATGTTGACGTAATTAATGTAATTCACCGTAAGTAAAAAGTATCACATCAAGATACACAGTATCCAACATATTTGATTAATTACATTTGATTTGATGTTGATTAATTATTTATTACTTTTTTATTATTACATAACATCATTACAGTTTCAGATTGGATTCTCTACATTCACACGCAAATAAGCCACACGTTTTGCCTGATTCAGCTAATGCCCCTCGTTTTCCGACGTTTCTTTTTCGTAAACGTGTACGTATTAATACATACAATATACATATGTATGTGTCTATACAGGTTGTTCATCGTAACGATCCGCACAATTTTTGTGACAATTAAAAAAAAATTGTAACAAAATATCTATTTTTTTCAGTTATAACTTGTAATCTAAAAAAAAAATTTTTTGTTATAAAAAACAATTATTTTGATTTTTTAACATCATACAATTTTTTTAATAATATTGCAAGAAACATTTTAAAACGAATTCAACGCAAATGCTAATTTTCTTTATAACAAGAAAGATTGTAATTTATATAAGCAAATATTTAAATTGCATGTCTTCTACAATACAAAGTTCTGCTCTTTATTTATGTTTAACAGAGCTATGATAATATATTTGGATTTAAAGCTGCATAACATGTAATTATCCTTCCTCGAAGATTTTTAATATTATTAATTGGTGTTTAATATGTTGTTGTATTTATTTTAAGTAATGTTGCAAATATATTAAATATCAATAAAAGTGGCATTTCTGGTAATACATTTAATTTGTCTTACGCCCGTTTTCACCAACGTCGTTTAATTTGGACCTTAATTCAATTCACTCTTTGTCTGTTTTTAAGGAAGACTGTTAGAAAGAGACAAAGAGTGAATTGAATTAAGGTTCAAGTTAAACAACGTTGGTGAAAATGGGCATTAATGTCCTTTACAATATTGTAAAAAAATCATATAATAGGTACTATTTAAAAAAGTTCAAATAATTTCGAATTTCTCACGAAGAAAGAAAAATTTTTAATTTGTTAGGCTGTTGCAAGTTGTAGCTTGCGTGTGAAACAGAGAAACGTTTTCTTTACAATCCTCTTTTGAGACTGTCCCAAGTGTCTCAAAAATTGCGCAGACCGATGAGCACGAAGTAAATATGTGTATATATATAATAAGTGTATATATTATGTGTACTATATGTATATACGTATACACATATCGATGTACATATCGCGTGAACGTAGTTGTACTGCTTCGAGCCGAGTCTTGTACAATGCTCCTAGGTTCCTACGTAGACCAGTGAGTATTGGAGAGGCATCGCAATGCCTGGAATGTTTAATACCGGCGCAACGACACGGCACGGAGAAATGGTCGGCTTCAACCGCGGAATAAATCTCATGGTATCATACCCACCCGCTGCCATTTCTTGTCTGCCACGTGCTCCACGAGAAATTTTTCAGAGGCGGAAACGCTTATTGCATTTCTATACATAGCACCGCCTGACGTGGCGGCGCGCGAGAAACTTCGCGCAAGACACTTATAGCTTAAGATACCAAGTTCATTTGCCAGAAAAATTCACCATCCGTTTTGTCTTCGTTGCGGAAGTATATATCGTAAGCTATAATCGAAACGCCCTTTATGTATTCTGACTTTTATATAAAATAATAAACTTCCTAAAGCTTGCTGCACGCGATGACTTTTTCCTTCTCTGTGGGAAGGCGTTCTTTGCGCGCTGACAACTTATTAAAATGCACTCATCACATTCAAGAATGACAATGTAGCCAAAATATGATATTATGCACGTTGATTTAGCCTAGTTTGGTCAAATGTTAATATTAGCCTTGTCAAGAAAAAGAAATGTTTTCTTTAGTCGCGGCAAGTAAAACATCCCGTTAATTACGCGCTCTTGCTTATCCCTAACCAAACACGAAGTGCATCCTTTGTTTTCTTTCTTTTAGTCTTTTCTGCGATTTCTATCGACTGTCGACCTTAATGGTCTTGTCGTGCGGGACACACGTGATGCTTATTGGAATTATTTAATGGCCGATTGCCGAGAGTGGACTCCGACGATGGTAGAACATTCGTTAGACTTTCATTAGAGCCGTAAGATCGAACGCGTCAGGGCGATTCGCTTTGAAAGAGCTCGGCTACCCGCGCGCTTGAATGTTGTTGCAGCTGTACTTGGCCACTGGCCATTGCTGAAAAGCGATTTATCGGCTCAACATCGTAGGGACGGAAGCGCGATAGCAAAAGGTGATGGCTCCTCTAATACGAAATTGCATGCATTGCGGACGCGATAAAATAGAAATATATTCAAAGCCTTCCGATATGTTCTACGGAATAAAATTAGAATAAAATCTAAGTTTGCCAATTTGAATTTTTAAAGTCAATTTAATAAATATGCACAAATTCAGCATCATTATTATTTGATTCGTTCTTTCTTATTCTTAATTTGTTTATAAGTAATTTACTTAAACGATATTGTATACAAACGCAATGACTGTACATATAGCATCGTGAATAAAAGATAAAGAGAGTAATATCAAATCTAGTTATTTTTAATTAACTTCCGTACGACTGATAATTACGGAAGAAGATTTTTTCCTAATAGTGAAAAAAAAAGAAGTTTGAAAGAATTCAATTTCCGTACAATTAAAAAAGATTTTCTCAGTGCGTAGGATACGCTCGTTCCCGATATTCCGAATAATTGCGAGCGTTGCACGATATTTTCGTTATCTGCGCGATAATACTGTTCGTATATTTCGACCGTAGAAATGGCCCGCCGCTTATAAACTTGGGCTGAGCGGCAGCTCTACCCTTAGCCTTAACATAAGGATCGCCCGTGTACTCTGGAAACTTGCTGAAGCAACCATCGTGACTTCCGCCGGGTTTCTTGGGGAAAGGGATGTAGAATCGCGCCGTACCGAGTGTCTTCCTCGCAATCTCGACCGGACGGACATAAGTGGGCCCTGGTTCCTCATCCCCGTAAGGATTGGGGGGGAAATAATCCAACGGCGCACTAGTCGTCAAGAATCGGCCTTCAGACACCACTTCTGTTCCACCCAAATTGATGATTTACATTTAGAATATAAATGAAACAAAAAAGGAAAGAACTGTAAGCGCGACAGTTAGAAAAGCGCGAATATTTTACTAAACGCATAAAACTGTTCGAAAATTAACACGCGCATAATTTGCATAGATTTATTAAAAATCTTCCGTAAGAATCTTTGTACATAAGGTTAAATTGAGAGAAATTTCCAATTCTACAGAGAATCTACAAGAAGCTTTTAACGCGATGGCCTCCTAAGAAATTCCCTGTGAGAAGAATTTCAAACATTTATGATACTAATTGAGATTTTATTTAATTGCTACCGAACGCTTTTTCCAAGGTATTTTACGTAAGAGTTAAAAATGCGTTTCCCTCAAAAGCCAGCGTAATTCTTTTTTACGATAAAACTATAATTAATTACGTGCTACCATGTAAAACAAAGGAAGTGTTCTGAAAAAAATCCAATCTACGTTTATGTTCCAGTCCCTCATTATTATTTTTTTACTGTAATTGGGGGAATTCTCATGTTACGTTGTACAATATACGTACATTATATACGTATACATATATGTAAGATAATTAAAAAAAAGTTAAAAAAAACGATAAAATTTTATCAAATAATTTTAATTGGCAATTTTATTGGCTGTATATAAAAATTGACAGAAACATTTCATGTTGTTACTAAATAAACACATTCGCTGCCGTTTTATATATATATATATATATATATATATATATATATATATATATATAT
>NW_020219958.1:282557-300787 GCF_003070985.1 Temnothorax curvispinosus | reverse complement strand
TATATATATATATATATATATATATATATATATATATATATATATATATATAAATTATCCAAAAATTGCTGTTTTAATTTAAAAAATACTTTTAATTTATATATAATTCTTTAAAAAAATCACAAAACAATAACAACCAAGAAATTGTATAAATAAAAAGGAACAAGAGACGAAAAATGTTCAGAACGAAAATGAGGTGTATATACGGCTGGATTAAGTTTCTCGATCCGTAAAATATTTTGTAAAGAATATTTCGTGAAAGAATTATAGATTTCGAAGTGCCTTATAATGCGTGCGATATAAAATAAGAAAATAGAGAAAGAAATTTGCTCGACAATGGTGCGATGACACGTGATTCCTGTTCTCATTATATTCAACTCAACATCGAAATAAACTCGTTCTAACATAAATATCTTTATCAAGGTTACGAAGGAGCGAGACCTTGCTCTATTTCCAATATGAGAAAACGTAAAAACGTTTAACTTTTTTGAAGCTATCTTAAAGGCATCCATTCCCAGCGTATCGCTAAAAAAATTTATGCATTCCCACTAAAAAAATTATGAATTATGAAGTGGAGATCAGATCGGAAGTGGCATATAACGGAGATGCACTTACTTTTACCAACTACTCTTCCGACGCGATCGTAAGGCTCGTGAGAGTACGATGGATAAGGACTCAAGCAAATATCCGCGTATCCTGGGCCACCAAGCGGATTGGGCTTGATCTTCATATTAGGTGGAACCGGCGTCTTTTTTCTCGCTTCCACTTTCAACTGCGGACTGAAGTAAGAAGATTTAGCGAAGCATCCATACCAGTCTCCGGGCGTCGAGTGCTTCTTCGATGGAGATGTCGGTAACATGCGACCGCCAATCTTCCTCTTCTCATCTTTTATCTGAAATGTATGCATCGTAAAATTTTACTCGACGTATATCAAAGCTATAATAAAGATTCTTTTCCTTGTAACGTTCTTAAAGCGAAAATGTAACCGAATACGAGATAAGCAAATTAAATTAATATATAGTTAAACAAATACAAGATGGAAGTGAAATAAACAAGAAAAATTTGACAACGTATTCTACTTAATCAAGGGTTACTTAATCAAGTGCAACTGATTAATTGGACAGTTTCGGCTAGATCAGCGCACATTTAAAAAATTATAATCAAACCTTATTAAACGATATTCTCCAAGGAAGGGTATAAATTCCTCTGACAGGGATTTAATTAAAGTTTAAATCTCAGTTGACACAGTAACAGACCCTACGCACGAACTTTCAGTTCCTCAGCGTTTTATTTTCAATAAATGATCAAGTATCGATTTGCCGTAGTTTCTCATATTATAAATACGTACCCGTTGCTTCGCCTCGTCGCGCCACGGCTCCGTGAGTGCCTCGCCTTCAAAAATTCGCTCATACTTCTTTTCGAATAATTGATTAGGAGGTGCACCGAGAATCTGGCGCCCTTTGGCAACATCTTCACGAAATTTTACGGGTTTTCGATAAACGTCAAAGGGACCCGGTGGTGGATCGCTGAAGAAACCTGAAAAGGCTTTGTCTGTGGAAATCCTCGAAACACACGTAGGCACTTTTATCGCTCGATTTCATATGCATTACCCACTCGTTCGATATCAATTTTTCCGTAGTGGCGACCAACAAGCGCAATATTTATTGCACGTTTCTTACTCATGTTTTACCTCTTTTGATAACTCTAACTTCCGCATTGTTCTTTTTTTAAATATAGTAACCTAAAACTTTGTCATTTCATAATGAAGACAGTTTTATGCGAAACACGCACGCGATCTTCGTTTATCAAAAGAAAGATAACAGAACTTATTAATAGAGGAAATAGCTTCAAAATTGCATTTCGGCCACAATTTTATGAATTTTTTCCAGAAATACGTCAAACAAAATAGCAATTAAATGTATAATGCATACCATGAGAATCGCATAGGGTCACATAGGACGTCTTGAACGTTAAGAGTGAACTTATGAGTAATTGACCCGGTTACCGCCAGTAATGAGACGTTCTTAATGAGTCGACGTTAGTACCAGCAGATCTACGGTATATTCTCGTTGCGGTAACACTGGGAACATTTCATTACTGCCTGTTTGGAGACTAAATACTGAAGGAGTGGCACATTCGCGAGAGAAGCGATTATAATTGTGTACGGTCTGGTCTCATTAACGATATGTGAACGATGGAAAGATCATTGAAACTTGAAACGCTGTCCCTGATAAAGGCGTGTCCCTCGAAGTAAACGCGAAAACTGATAATTACAACGACGCAATCAATTCAAAGTTACAATCTACTGAAAGTTCGTAGTTTACTTCTCGAATCACACAAAATAAAAAGAATTGGAATGATCTTGCTAACGTTTTTCTCATTTCAAGTGATCCGAGTTGCTGACGATCGTGCGACTGTAAGTTCTCGCCGTAAAAGACCGAGTTTGTCTTCGCCCGTAATAGTCATGCGTACGTGTCAAACCGGTAATTTCCACGGTCTCTCTATCTACCCACCTAAAATGCTTCCGCGCGATCCAGCGTACAGTTCGCGAAGCGGGGCGACAACGGCCGCGATAATAACTAAACTTTCGATTGCCAAGGCAACCCATTAAGATAAGACTTCGAGGCGGCTAAAGGGGAGGCCCGCGCTTTCGAGCGGGAGTAGTTGCGGAATCTGTAAGAAATCGTAGCAGAGCCGAGGCTGTGGGGAAAGCGGTAAAACGGAAAAACGGGGGCGAGAAGGATCGGAAAGAAATCGACGGCCGGAATAACGGGTAAGAATGGTAGAATAGAAAAAGAACGCGCGAATAAAAGGAGGAAGGACGGCAGGGATGAACGAGATAGAGGCGAAGGTGGTGGGAAGGTCGATGGAGATGTCAGCGGTGGAAATGGAAAAATGTTGATATACATCGGCCGCGCGATAAGGCGGTAGATCGATTAAGATTAAACGTCTGGTCGCCCGAGTTTAAGACAAGTTACATTGGAAACTCAGGGGAATCGCCTTCTGTAGAATTGAAATCAAGAACGTGACCGTTTAATTTGCAAATGGAAGGAGAACGATTGGCTCGCTCAGCTCAGTTCGACTTGCTTCGAATCGCTGCGTCCCCGACACCGCGAGGAAATCATGATAGTGCTTTGTCTCTTGATCACCGGATATTCCTCGTAATGTTCGTACAGTAACGCGCGCATGATTTTTTTTTTTAAGAATTATGAATCAGATATAAATCCATTACTGTTGACAAAAATATTGTCCCGCTCCGCAATTTATAATTATAAAGCTGACCTGTTTTTTACTATGCAAAGAGCAAATAATTGAAGTATCTAGGACACGCGCGGATGTCACTGTTCTGTAATGTCGTGATATTTTGCGCCCGGTCGTCACCTTTTCCAAACTGCCCTGAAAATCGTGAACATTTTTGGTTATTACCTTTTATATACTTTGACGGGAGTCGAAATTGGAAAATGTCAAATCGACTATTCGAAGGGTCGGTATCGTCTTGATGCAATCCCATTAGCAAAGGAAAAGTTGACGCGAAAAATAACCATATCCGCTATTTTTAAATCATGGTGTATTCAAAAAGATTACAGAAAAAAATCGTAAAAGTAAACCATGTTATCGTCCCAGTTGAAGACGATTTAAGAGAAACATTTTCAGAAAATCTGTCGAACTTCGATTAATTTAATCCTGTGTTATCCGTTTCTCCGAAAGGTTTGCCGAGAAAACAAGCCGTCAATAGCAACGGCAATAATAGCGCAATCGTAAACATGAGATGTACAAACGAGTTATATCTATATTCGGCACGTGTTCCTGGCACCCGACGGTCTAATAGGGGTCTCACAGAATTGCAGAATTATCGATAACGCGGTAGCATTGCGGAGCCACATCCATTAATTCAACCTTAGCCTAAGGGGGTTTAAATAATTAATCGAGGGACCCGCCCGTCGCGATTAAACGCTACAATTAAGCCAAAGGTTCGCCGGACGTCCAAGCCAGCGACCGCATCGTCTTTCTATATTCTCATTTCTGTAAGAGATATGAATCAACAAGCTGCAGCAATATCCAATGCCCGAATGCAGGTACGAATAGATCTTCGTATCGCTATATTGCGATACCGTTTTCTAATTTGGTATTAAGATTATAATTTGAAAAGTGACACGCATCACATCAAACGTTAAATTCTTACATTGTACGCATTTAAAATTTGCCCTTTTCATTATTATGTCAACCGCAATGCGCAGCGTGTACTCGCGTTACCCTTTATGAAATAATTAGCAAAAGAGGACGTGCACGTTATCTAAAATTAAATCACTTGCATGGTGTTGAACTGCGTATCCTTGCTTGGAAACCGTCCCACTTGCCGTGGTCAAAGAGCCAAACTGTTTATACTGACTGAGTGTCGCGATTGTTGGCAAATTGGCGGTGGACGGATCTGTCGACGATGGCCAGGGTTTGATGAAGTAATGGACGTTCTCTGTCGGCGTGTTGACCTGGCCAAGCCACATACATTGTAATGGTACGTACACAAAGCCGACAGGCAACGTGGTGACTGCCAATACGCATTTAGCTTTGTACGTAAGCCCCTGTATGTACATACACCATGTATCTGCACACGATGCGTACTGACGTAGCGTAAGCCGTGAATCGTTCTTGCATTGGTTATTGTCCGCCTCATCATCATTCTGAAGTCCCTGTAGACGCTTCTCTGATATGACACTTTGCATCTCGCGGACGACTTCGACAAAACGTCTTTTTTTTTTTAATGCACAAAATGGGATTATTAATCCATTAATATTACCACGCGGTACAGCGATGTATATTTAGCGGAAGAACAATCGTAACCCAAAATGTTTGGGCGGCGTGATTTTTATGGGCAACCGTATACTAGCGCACTGTCTCTGTGTCCTTTTTTTCGAGCATCCGCAACTTGACTGCGTCGAGATGATGCATAGCTCACCAACGGTATGCGCCAGAAGATTCCACGTGTCGCGCATCCCGCTACGTGCCGCGGCAGTATACGAAATTATGACAAAGGGTTTATGTCTTTCTCTGCTCTGCCACCTCGCAAAAAGAGAAACGCTGCTCATGCGAGCGCGGTGTACGACACAATGGAGGCACGGGGAAGTACGCAACAGCCACGGTCGAGAGCTAGCCCCGAAATAAAGCGGTTTGTTTCACCGGCGTTGTTTTAGAAATACCTGGCATCACAACGTACGGTGATATTTCCCTTAATCAAGGATAGTGCGCACAAACGTTGCACAAAGGGGAAACGTACGTGTTTAACGGTATTACGTGTCTCTAAGTTGTGATTATTTTACATATAATTGCGCTGTCTTTTCTTATTTTTGCAACGACATTGTTTGAGAGAATTTTAGTGAATTTTTAGCTGATTATGTTTTTCATAAATTTAAAATCGATTGTTTCTTAACGATAATTTATTAGCTTATTTCAATACCGCGCCGGGTGTATTGCTTATATCCTACAATATTCTGTATAAAGGAGAAAAAGAGAGAGAAAGGGTACGTCGCGACGGTAGCGCGAAAAGAAATTATGGGCAACAAAATAATTATTCGAAACACACTTATGCGCGATGTTACACCACATCATTTACGTCACAAGAATATACTTTACATCTGTCCGTACTTGTCTCTCTCTCTCTCTTTCTCTCCCTCCTCCCAACCTCCCCTTCTCCTTCCCTCCCTCTCTCATTCACACAGCAAACGTCAGTGCCAACATTCTGATTTAGTTATTTTTCCAGGACGGTGTATTGCTGAAAAGGGAGCTATTAAAAACCGCGGCGCTTAACGCACCCAGTCTGCCCGGAGTATGGCAATGGGGTGTTCTTTTTTCTGCCAGCTCTCGCGCGGGCTTCGTTTTTTTCAATTTTTCGCCCGGCACTCGGTGCTCCAACGAAGCCTCTTCCGGCGGCTTTTATCGTAGCTCGACTCGCCCAGTGAGTTTATCATTGTGTCGCTTCCCCAGACCGCCATGAAACCCTCGAATAAGTCTTCTCAACCAACACGTCGAAGGGAATAATCGTTTCACTCTTTTGGGGGGAATACGGAAGGAATGTATCATGAATGATAGAACGAATATCGATATAGATTACGAGCGATCGCATTCCGGGCATGGGAATGGTGTGGCAATTTCCATAATCATGCCAAGGACAATCATTAAAAAGGTCATCTCTCGGCCTTCGTCGCGAGCAGTTTCTCTTTTCGACGAAATAAAGTGGCTATAAAGAATGCAATAGAGTTGAATTAATGAGTATCTCTTCGTAATGGATACTAAGTAATGCTCTCCCGGTGACGGTTTTTTTTTCTCCCTTCTCTAGCGCGCGAGTCCACGGACATATAATTTAAATTAATAAAAGTTCATCAAATTTTTCATAACGGAATTAATGCGCACGACGGAAAGAACTCGGAGCCAATTAGCTATTTAAATGCCGGGACGCAGAACATATACAACACCCCCTTTAATTATTTTGTGAAAAACGGTATCGCCGTGACGAGAAGGAGGAATGAGTAAATACTCGGTGATTAAGTACTATACATTTTATTGTATCCTGCGTTCGAGTCTTTATAAATAATGAACAGTGAATACCGACATTGAATGAGTTTTCTATTTCTCTCTCACACTCTCTCTGTCACTCTCTCTCTCTTTCTTTCTCTCTCTGCATTTGCTGATGGACTGGGCATCGTGAGTTCGTTCGCTTTAATCGCATTAATAATGATATAGTAGTACCAATAACGTACAGATGTGCTTACAGACTTGCTTTAACCATTATCGTGGATATATTAGTATGGATGCATGGGGATGAAATATGATTAATGATGATAGAATATATTGGAGAACACGTTCATGCGCGCGTGCGAATTCACGCGGCATGACGCGGCGGTACGTACACCACACTTTCGCACGTCCTTCGCACCGTTCAGAAATTATACAGCTCTGCCCGCGGCTTAACTTCTAATTTCGAATTACATTATCGAACACACGTAGATTATTTCGCTCGCAATCTCGTGCCCCTGCGCACAGACGTGTATACACACAACGCCCACGTACGATATTATCCAGAAGACTTTCGCGCGGAAGGTAATCGTCGCGGAACAGTGAACAATGGCTAGCCATACTGGGCTGGGCGAGGAAATAAAACCAAAGAGAAAATATTAAAAACGAAACTGTGCTTATATTCCGGAGGGCCACTTTTAATTAGAGATAATCTCTCGAAGATTAGCGAGGCCAAACGCAGAATTGTTCTGAGCGAAGATTATTAAAAGGCGGGGTGTGTGCAGATAAGCGTATAAAAATTCGCTTTGATATCAAAACCTACGAGTTATATTCACAAATTAAACCTACGTAATATTCGGTAAATAAGCGATGTATCTTTGGAATAAATGTTTTTAATCGTTACACATATATATCTTGTATTAATATGTGATTTATTTAAACAATAACTTTTAACAACGGAAATCTTATCCGATGTTTTACCAATGGATAGAAATGTAATGTCCATAGTCCATTATCTCATTGTATTATTACTTCAATATCATGCAATATCTTCGGGGCTCGTTTGGGTGGAAATTTTAATACAAGGTAATCGGTCCTGAACTTTACCACAGTTATACTTAATACTTAAAAATTACTAAAACAATTACTTACTAAAATAGTTAAACGAGAAATTGAATAGAAAAAACTATTCTTAATAGACCCTAAATATTTTCTAAGAATAAACGATGTTTGCTGCGACGATATTGCAGTTAAAAGCTTTCTCTTATATTCTTCGAAAATGAATTCCGTGCGCTAGCAAACGTGGAACAAGCAAACAATCGAAACTGATGACATTCGGTCGCGTTGTGCCTGTCGGCGAGCGACAGCGAATAGTTCGCGTGTAAAATCTACGTTTGCGTCACCGACGTAGTTATAAAACTGTCAGTCGTAGTTTGCACGCTTTGACGTTAATTCGCATAATTGGGCTCACGCGGATTTAAGACCGTCTGAACGCCGCGTAGAAACAGGGCGAATAGAACAGACGACTCAGTCGTCTCGAAACTTCCATTAAGAGATAGCGGAACGGCGACGAAAGAAGCCGACGATAAATTGAAGAGCTACACGGGACGAGGGAGAGAGAGAGAGACGACCGCGGGTCGGGGGAGGCAGACACAACTGAATGGAAAGTTTGCCCCCGCGAAACGTTCGGACCGTCGTTACGATTCAATGCATCCCGATACTCCGCTTTGGATTCTGGCTACTACCTCTCGCTCGAAATAATAATTAAATTTATCGCGGGCGCTGGTTACGCGCGGATGTGGCTTTTGCGTAACGGATCGCGCGCGCGCGGCCGCACGCGCCTCGTTGAAATATTTTGCACCTGCTCGTGCAATAATGCCTCTGTTAAATTATCACATTACAGCCGGCGAACGAGAGCATTGCCGCGAGTAGAAACTACTGATTTACGCCAAACTAACCGTACGTCATTGTCAGGCCAGGGGCTGCTTAACGGTTCATTTTCCATCGGCGCGATCGGTAATTTGTTGCCCGATCGATCCTTGTCCGACTTGTCGCGCTTTTAACGGTGCCACACACGTTCCGATCCCGCGCATTACAATTCCGCCGGCCGAGCGATCTGCATTACATCCCTCATGCAATCGTATACTTACCACCGCTATATAGCGTGCGAGAGCTATAAAATTTCGAAAATGCAAATGTTATTTGCATGTGTTTACGAAAATGCAAATGTTATTTGAGATTTCACTTAAAGTTTCTGAATTTAGCTTACATCTGTTCGTTTGTTGCCTCCCCAGTTGTGTTTCATTAAATTTTAGTAATATTTCATACAAATCAATTTAATATCTTTAAAACAAAGAATATGACGCGGATTGAAAGCCACTCGCGTAGCAATAAAAAGTTAGAAGTTAAGTTATTTATCTATTCCTATAAAATTGCATAGATCTTCCGTAATATGTATATAAAAATAATTTTGTCACGCTTTTTGTTGTTAAGTTGACTGATAATTTATTATCTGCGTTTGAAAAAATATAAGTGTTATTGTAATATAAAATCAAATAAACAAAAAATTTGTTTCGAAATCTAATAATCTATATAATATTTTAATAGTTTTATATATAAAAAGAAATTTTATATAGAAATGTATATATTCCTCTCTACATTTTCTAAAAAATATATTGTGAAATAAAAAATGTCACAATATACAAATGTAAAAAGCATAGAACTTTCCGAATCGTTCAATCGTAGCAATTCGTAGGGTAGATAAAAATATGCTCAACAACTAGCTGGAAGAGAAAAATGGCCGTGTCAAATTTTCACAAATAACATTTATTACACCCACGACGATTATGTAATCTTTTGATAACTAACGGATTTTATTTGATGTTCGTCAACGTCAGGCATTTTGAGCGAATGACGAACGATGAATAGATCCTCATCGGCCACGTTCATCGCGTATTTTTCGCCCCATGCACGAGCATGAAAACTACCACTGAACAACGTCGATGCATCGCAATCGTTGTTTTATGCTCGACAAAGGCGTCGATTTCTTTGAACCATTGCGAGCCTCGAAAATATTGCTTCCATATTTTATCTAGATAAAATCGAACAACAATATAACAATATGTGGATAAAATCGATGTTTTGTTTCAGCAATTTTTCATTAACAGCGTAATTTTGTTTGCAAAATTGCAACGTAAATTCCAATTATCTGTTAATTTTGTAAGTGGATAAGTTTTGATTTGTTTAAAGATTTGCATTTTACAACGTAAAGTAAAAATGTAGATGATGATATGTAGATATACGTGGAATTAGTTCGAAGCTATCAAAAATTTTGGTGCTAAACGAATGAAAATATTTTTATTACTCTGCGAGCAACACAGAGAGATATAATATTGTATAACTGCTGAAATCGGTCGACAGAAAAGATAATTCGAACTTATAGTCACAGCAGTCAGCAGTACCAAATTCTTTGGACGGTGTCGTTTGAAAAATCTTATAATCAATCTCATTCTAAAAATACATAACAATTTACAAACAAAATATAAATTCAACAAATATATATATAAAAGTATATATATTTATATATATATATACATTTAAAAAATCTTCGAATTTTATAACGCACTTACCCTCGCAAGATTCGTTTCTTTCGATCGATAGACAGTTTTTCGTTGTTACACCCTCCGAAAAACGATATATTAAAATTAATGCGGGAACGATACATCCCTGAATTTAATTCGCATTTATCAATAATAAACAAAATATATTTACCTATATTTCTTAAAATTCTTTACGATATAAAGATAAAACAATAAAACGAGGACGTCTTCGATTGCAATCGATCGAATCATCGCTTGGCTATATTTTTTCAGCACAATCAGCACGAACGTATGTCATAGAGTCGAGCATTACATGTCACACGAACGGAATTCTCTTAATTAACGTATCCGCGTTTGAACATTGCGGACGTGTAAATAACATACGCATCAACAATGCAGCGTCAACACGTTAGTACCAAGAGCTCAAACACGCGAAGGAGAGACGTATAAGTTTCTATCCCTCTTCCTGAAATTCACAGCGTGCGCTTCTGAGCGCACAGCGAGCGCTATTCGTCCTTCTCTTACCTAAAATCCCGCATTGATCGCCGCTGGAAGCGATTAGTCAAGTTTCTCGAGAGATGCTCGAAAATGCTCCGTGGAAACTGATATACGCCGTCTCGCGCGTCGTGCGACGAAACTGCGAGACGCGGTTGCACTTCACAGTGAAGCTATACTTGTCCAAAAGTTAAAGTCCACGATCGAAACGGATTCAGGATGATATCTCCGTCGTCGCGTTGCCGCGTACACACAGCGTCGTATTTGCGTCTAGCGCGAGAATATCTATATCCGTTCTATGTAATTCGCGGCAATATCGCGTGTGCGGCGTGCACGCTCGAAAGGGAGCGGAGGAGGGCCTAATGCCCCAAAGTTTCCGTCCGTTTCGAGAAGATCTTCCGGGCGCGCGGGGTCTCCATGGAAAAAGAGAAAATTAGCACCATTCGGATCGTAGGTCCAAAATGCACCGGGGTCATCACGGTCACCTTAAGAGCGATGATAGTGATATCACAACGGTCAAAATAAAGGTCGCCCTCGGGGCCGTAGTACCGCCGTGTTGCATGGCAGCTGGGTTCTCTCCTGCAACAAAAGGCAAGGTAAACGTCATTAATTTAACGCGCTCTGTGTGTGATCCTTTCTCCTTCCTTCATTCGTATTTCCATTTGCGGTGGGAAGTATATCAAATTTCAGGAGGAGACCGCAGAGGTCTCGAATTTTTTTCAAAAATATTTAAAATGTTTACGAAAAATCCGTCGCCCGTAGCTCCGATATTGCATCACGAGCAGAACGTGGGCAGATTAAAGTCCGCCATCGTTTTTCCAACCCACGTATTCTAACTAGTATTATATTTCATGCGAATTGCGGCTTACGAGAGACTGAATACTGAGCGTTTGCAAAATTTACGTTATTATATCAGCATCCTTCAAATATCTTTCATAAAACGCATCATAAAACAACACAATTCGTTATATTCCTATAATAACAGTTAGTTAAGGTAATAGTTTCATCTTTTGAATAAAGAAAACAAACTGTATTCTCAGTTTGAAATTTAATAAAGACAGGAGAGATTTCTAAAAACACGAAAAAGAAAAGGTTTTAAAAGAGGTACATGAATTGTACGTGTGAAATCTCCGCTAATAACTGAGAGCAATATTTCTACTTCGACCTAATCGATAAATGTCTTGTTATTACAACGTTTCATTTGTTCGTTTCTTATCTGTCTCTAAATTACATTTCCGTCTTTATTTTCGTGCCTTGAAATTATTGACCGCCGCTAATATCGTTGAAATTTTATTACCTCTGCTTTTGGCCTGCTTTGCTATGCCTTAATATATATGTATATTCGTTTAGTTATAAGTGTTTCAATTCATTAAGAATGCAAGGAAAACGTAAGGAGAGACTCGAATAATAAATCGTCCCGCGTCCGAAAATACATCTGGTAATTAACGATAAAAGTAATTAGAGTAAAAATATAAGAATACTTGTACTTTATATATACATTGTAAGCAATCTATTCTCCGCTATAACAAGCGGAAACATATTCCGTAACGTTCCAAATGGAATAACATTTCAATCCTTTTATTTGTTCTGTCACTGGTGCCGTGATAAAAGCCCCGAAAGATTGGTACACACACATTGATTGCCAATGCCCAGTATTTGGCTTTTGAATTGTCCAAAAATTCAAAATATAAACGCGAATCGGTCATCCATAAAATCCGTGGTAAAATATCAAATGCGACGCAATCTCACGGCAAGCTGTCGCATTTAAAAGTGACAAGAATTGCGGTTTGCACGAATTTCGTAAATGGCTGATCGAAACCGTTTGTCGCAATCGCGGGAAAAACATTCTCTTTTATCAGATATAAAAAAAACGTGACGTGTTTGAAAAATAATTATCCCGCGTTTGCCTTTACCTTAGCCTTAGCCAATGATATGATTTATAATCAAAAGAAGCTAATATGTATTAATCTTAAGCTTCATATATTCCAATTGATAACATATTCTAGAATCTAGATTTTACGGTCTTCTACATGCGTGCAGCACACGGTACACGCAGCAAATTTCTCTGCAATTCCGCGCTACAGTTTGACGATACAGTTGTAACTATGTTTAATTATGAATACAATTATGATAATAATACATGTTTTGATACACTTGATATTATAACGTGTAATATTATATTGCTTTATGTGGTTACAGTGCTAAAGGCACGTATATTTGACAACTAAATCACATTACGGAATTTGACAACCGTATTAATCGAATCGTTATCGCGCATATTTTATTTCTTTCTCTCTGCCCTCTATACTAACTCCATAATTAACTCTATAATTCATCTTCGCTTCCTTGGCACAATCGAACGTTCGGCACAATCGATTCCGAAGTTTTTTCCGAAGTCGAAAACATGCTATCCACGTAGCAGTTTTAACGGCTGGTCATACGATCTCTTCCCAAGATTCAATTAAACGCTCTCCCCGGAGAAGAAAAATTTACAACTCTGTTTACGCGCCTTCCGCCGGTAAACCGGCCCTTAATCCCGGATTTTCGTCTCGTTAATTGAATCGTCTGAATTCTCACTGACTAAGATATTTCGTCTCGTTTTATGTCTCGTCTTATTGAAAATGTTTTTGTTAATACAGCAAAGCATTGAATTGGACTATATTTTTAACCGTTAGAAGAAAATATTCAATTTCATATACAAGTTGATTTCAGTTTTCAAAAATAACGAAATATATTTAGTAAGATGAAAATAAATTTTAGATTATGTAGGATATTTAGTAGTTTATATCTATAATCGGCGAAAATCTATTCATTTGACACGGATTATGCAGAGTATTTCGCCATTCGACCTCTGCTTAATTACGAATTAATCGGCCGATCACTCATATGCCGCGCGCATACATATACGCAATACCACGTAATGTAGCGTGCAAATTCGGCATAATTTCATTGACTTCACTAATCACGTTGCACCATCGTCCAAGTACTTTGCTCAATATGATATTCGGACCTTCATAAATTTACCAAAGCCGATCACACGGGACTTTGTTTGATGTTCCCGTAATTTCGGACGTGAACATATCTGCTCAGATTTCGAGAGGAGGTAGACGAACTAAATTCAATTTCGAATCGCAACAAACCTTTTACTCGGGTAGAGTAAAATTAATTGATGCCGTTTCGCTATCTCGGCTCTCGGGGACGGGGCGTAAATTTTAATTCGCGCCACCGACTCGAGAATTGTATAATATTCTACGTAACCGCGCGCGATCAATCACACACTCGGCGACTCGGAGATATCAGTTTCTTCTGTCTTCCAACGGTCTCCGGGAGGGTGGCTCGAGTCGGGACTTAAAGAATCGCCACGGTGGAAAAAGGCGGATGCGAAATGAGCTGTCAAGCGCCCTCCGGAGATTTCCTTCTGCGTATTATACATGGCAGCGCGCGTGCGCGCGCGAGCGAGCGAGCGAGCGGGCCTGTTAACTACATCTTGCGACGAGAGCTTTGCAAACTCCTCACGCCCGGCCTTACGTCGACGACGTAAGGATGCGGAGATGAGGAGACAGAGACAGAGAGAGAGAGGGGGGAAGGGGGGGAGTCAGATGGAGCGCAGTGATGCTGAAGAGGCAAAGGCAGACTTCCGTGTCATAGGAAGGATAGAGGCGGGTCGACGTGTAGTCCTCCTGGAGCCTGCGGCTACGATTATTAATGGGTAGGGCGTGACACCCCGCGAAATAACCTCTCTACCCCCGCTTCTACACACGTACACACATACACACAAAAACGCACATACATACGCCAGGACCAACCGACCAACTACCGCTTCAACTCCGAGTCACTTGTCTCCTCGTAGGCATTAACTAGGCCAAGAACTACTCATTTTCGAAAGCGAACAGTCCGCCACTCGTGCGCTTTTCAAGCTTTTTTCATCGATCACTTTTATCCGGTCAACCCGCTGGCCATTCTATCGTTTCACATTTATTTCTATTTTTCTAGTGTCTCACCGTCTTATAACTCTCCTGTCTTTACGTGAATTTTTCTATCATTAAAAATTTTTTTATTCTACAAAGCGAAGCGTGCTTATGCTAGAGGGTAGTTATCTTATTCGGAATACGACCTTATCGACGTTAATTTTCTATGAGAAGAGAACGAAAGTAAAAAAGATCACAAAGTAAGAGATCAAGCAGAAGTAGAGGAAGAAAGAGGTGTCGTGCGAGAAAGCCCTTCAGGCGAACACGATGAGATAGTACCGAGGTAATGGTGTTTCATCTCCAAGTCCGGCTTGCACTTAATTAATAATCACGAGCATATCTCGAGAATAATTAATTGTAAAGAGGTCTTCCATTATATCGTTAAAGGGGTACATTAATTGGAAAGAAACAATGAGAAAGGTGTATAACTACGTCACGCTTTTTTGCTGAAAAAGAACCAAAATCATTGCGTTCTCTTTTTCATTTTTGTAGATTCTACGTCAGAGGCAGCGGCTTTCATATTGTTTGTTATATAACTGTTATACCCAGCGCGCATTCTCTCAGCGCCAACACAAGTGCGGTTTAAATTTGCATACTAAACTGAAGAACTTTAAAGTTTATTTAAATATTAATATTACGACACTTAAACTGTAACGTTATTCTGTCTGTTTCGCACGAATAATATCTCTAATAATAAGATGACTATAATATCTCGAATATTTATTTTATCTAGCACATAGCACATAGAGATGTATATATGCAATATAACTTACTGTAGCCAAAAATGGCTGTAAGCTTCCATAGCTATTACTGGTAAAGAGGGAACATTTGGAATTTGGTAGTCATTTCATGCGAAGCACGGGGCGCAAAGACTCGATCCTCGATTGATCAGGGCATTAGGATGCGGCTCGTGTCACGATGATCAAAGATGACCACAATCCCCGTTTCGCAAATTGCTCAGTCCGACGGACATCATTAACGGCAATCGCATGCATAAACGGATAGACGAGCCGCGGAAGTACGAAACATTTCGCGATGCATATAGAACTACACGAAATTTCAGAAACGTGGATCGACTCCTCTCGCCACGGCAAACTACTTTTGAATGCGAGCCTCGAGCGTCCGACTACTTGTCAAGCAAATTCGCATTACTTCCAGTATTATGATCGCTCTTGTAGTTACTGGCATACAACACCCGCGGTAATAACTCTCCGACTTGCGCATTCCGCGTACTCATCATCGCGATCGTGGCTTAACTCTAACTTTACTTTACCTGGCTCATACCTCGTATCGCGAGATAGTAAGACGCTTGTTTTGCCGGCAATATATGTTTCTGTACAGGAGGAGCATATAGTTAAGAATTTCGTCGTAGCTGGCATTGATCGAACACGTTTGGCTAGAGAATATAACTGCCAAAAGTACGCTTACCAAAGAGCAAGTTCCAAAGGGCGCGTGCACGCGAATTTAAATGAAGCACCTGACATAACTCGCGAACGTCTCGCAATCCATAACTTCCTGATCTAGCTTTCGCAGCAAAATGGAGTAGTTGTTGGTTAAGCGGCCGAAGGCTGTTATTAACATCGTTTGCCAAAAAGGTACCAGAGCCGCAGATTATACCGGAACTGTGTGTCGCCAGCAAGCATTTTCTTGAGTGCAGCTCTCTCGTCAAACTTTACCGGAAGAAGATCGAACTCTCGTATTGGGCCGACTTAAGGTAATCCGCCGTAAATAATGCACATCACCTATAGATGCGGCGTCTCTGAGCCGCTCTGCCCCGAGCGCGAAAACCCGCCGTGAAAACTCGTTGAGCTCTTTTGCCATAAGTTCGAAAGACGTTCTCCCCCCAAACCCCGCACAGTATCGACCGCCTTGCAGTGGCATCGCCCATCCGCCACTATAGAGCCTGTGTTTAGCGGCATTTCCCACAAGAGCACGCGTCATCGACTCGACTTACGTGCTATTTCGTCGTGATACGAAAGTTTCGTGGTTTACGTCATCGAAAGATAAAAGAGAGAAGCACCAGGGAGAAAACAGCGAAAACCCGCGCCATCCGGCAATAGATCAAAAACGGGGGAGAAATACGCTGAAAATTGCTTGCCGAAAACAGAAAAACAGATCGAGCTAAATATATCCGAGGCAATTTTTCTGGATTACGGAGAGATTCGTATATATCGATAAATTAGGACAATGCATTCAGTCATTTAATCGAATTCGATTAACTCGAACGAAATCGCATCAATATTTATCCATGCTAATTCCATCGTAAAAATGATCGTATTTGTATCTACTTTGAATTCAAATTATACATAGCCATTTGTAACTTTGAATATGAATGAACTATATCTATCAACACAATAAATTAATTCTACTCGGTTTTCCCGTAATAAAACTTTCCCTCCCTTTACATTGTTTCCATAACAAAATTATAAGCATAAGAATTAAGCACACTACAGGAATAATGTTCATTTTAAACGCTAATTTGACTATGCCGCGAGAATGAAGAGGATTATAAAAGGAAGAAGAGTCTTGCGACAGCTCAGCTTGCTGAAGAAAGAAATGGGTCAACCTGAATATTCTCAACGAACTTTTCTATGAATACGCCATGCGCCAGTATTAGACGGCAGTCAGCGGGACACACGAAACAGCGCAAGTTACCCACGAGGAACAAAAAGGGTATGAATAAGTACGGGCGACGGCATAAGAATAAAAACAGCATTTAGTAGCATCTCTTAATGACTTCAATATATATTATATATATATTTTTTCTTATATATGTTCTATTCTCAATCTTTCTCCTCTGCATCGTGAGAGTCGGACTATTTTCTATTAATACAGTCAAGAATGTCATTTGGCGCAAGAAACTCGTTGACAAAACGGAAATGGAGACCCAAGTGAAAATCACGAAGAGCGATCGAGCGACCCGTCAACGACAGCGCCTCCGTCTCGGTCGCGTCCGGCGCCGGTTATTTACCCTGATGAAATCACAGCTTTGTATTCCTACACGATCGATTGGCGCAAGAAGATGTGCAGAGAGAAGAAAGCGCGACCGAGCGACCGACCTCTTGGAGCGTGAGGCGGACGAGGGCGGCAAGCCGAGAAATGGGAGGCGGCGAAGGAAAGAAAAGGGGGACCGGTAATAGGCATTGGCGCCGTTGAAAAGCCGTGGAAAATCAATTATCGACCGTGCAAAGGGGTGGAAAATTATATCGATAGGCGTCGCAGACCTCCCCACGAAGGTGACTGGCATCGTCTTCTCCGCCACTCGCCACTCGCCTTCGAAGTCTACCAAACGCCGTTATCGGTAGCGAGCAGAGACTGATTCTTTAACCGTGATTTCAAGCATGGCTGATTGCTTGGATGCAGGCTGAACTCTCTCTGATACACAATTATAAGAGAACGCAGCGCACGAATTATCGCCCGAGGCGCTCGAACCGCGCGTAAACAATGGTTTTCTCGCACCGGAGAAACACGCCGAACTTTCCCGCTGTGATTTTAATTCCTCTACTCGTAAAATAGCTAACAGCGTTTTTCGTTTACATCTGTAAAGTATATTTCTCGGGGAAAAAGTTAACAGACGGATGTGGGTATTTCTAATTATAAATATGTACATCTCACTCTCTCTCTCTCTCTCTCTCTCTCTCTCTCTCTCTCTCTCTCTCTC